>NC_041371.1:18703518-18732033 GCF_900634415.1 Cottoperca gobio
TTAAACAAAAGGTTTAGGTTTGAGTGATTTCAATGAAACTGAAAGCATCTAACCTTTGCATGGCCTTTTTTATATTATTTAATCTCCACAGAAAACTCTAAGAGGATTTAAGACGCCATTCATTTCTCTGAGTAGGTGGCTGTAGCAGGGGGGATATGCGGTGTTGAAACATCCCATTGGGTGTCATTCTGAAGCAATGTGTCCATTAAAGGCGTCATTTCAGACGTTTATCTCACCTGCATTGTCGCCCACGGTGATGCTCTTCCTAACACTGTGTTGGCTTTTTCGGCTCAGCCTGACACATTATTTATGCTAAGTATATGTCTTCTATCACTCTCTCTGTCTTTCTATCTCAGACACTCTTTATTTATCTCATACTCATTATCTGCCTTCCCCCACAGCCACCAGCCAAATACCTCTTACCAGAGATTATAATATCTGACTATGGCAAAAAGTGTGTGGTGATCGACTTGGATGAAACGCTCGTCCACAGCTCATTCAAGGTAAGAAGAGGCTAAAGCTAGAATAGAGGTGTACTATCGATGTTTTGCGCAGTTCTGCAATTGTCAGTGTGAGCTGGCTCAGGCCTTCTGTGTAACAAAGATACAGTCAGCAGTTGGCTTGACCGTCTACGTCTTTGCTTAAAAAAATCTAATTTGTCAATATGAAAATAATCCTCACTTTCACTACCCTGAAAACATAAGAGCATTTTACTTGAGCATCATTGTAAAGTAGTGTTTCTGAAACGTTTTCAGACCAAGGACCATTTACCCAATTAAATTAAAAAAACCTCAAGGACCACATGACTCCAAAAACAATAGACCTCCTACTTCAACAGTATTCTATAAATTACAGCCACATTAAATTACCTTTTTTTTAATTGGGATGCCGTCTACCAAATAGTTTAAAGCTTCATTCATAGCATTGACATTCAAATTATTAATTTGAACTTGTTAATAACTTGTCCATAAAGTGTTTCTAGTTGAAAATCTCTGAACATTTTCAGAAAGGCACTGCGCTCCCCAGCGGCCTGCCAGCGCTGTACAGCCAGAGGGGAAACACTTTATGCCTCACAGAAGCATTGTTTGCAATAGTCCATCTTCTACCTTCTCTCCCCCCCCCCACACAATGTATTAAAAAATATGTTGATGTAATCATTTCCAAAAAATTTAATATGTTTTCATCTAATAAATATTCTGCTTCAAGCCATATTGGTGTTTAGCCTTTAAAAAAAGAAAATAAATTCTATCTATGGTACTCGCTACTAGGCTCACAGACGCTTAGAGAAACACTGTATACATTAAAACATGATATTTCTACCAAAGTTATCTTTGTGTTTATATTAAAAGTCAGCTGGAATACAAAGCTGTGTTAAATCCACTAAAACACCTTGTAAACAAAGCCAGGAGAGGAGCAGGTGGTGGAGGATGTGCTTTAGTAAGAACAAGGGCACTATTACAGTCCTGATTGTGCATTTAGAATAAAAGCAAGGTGGTAATAGAAATGTCTGAAGCTTGGCTGATGCTGTCAACCAGCTGCAGTTAATACAATTTCTTCTGAAGCTTGAACAAGCATTGTCACAAGAAAGAAGTTGTCCAGTAGCAGTAGTAGTAGCAGCAGCAGTAGCAGTAGTAGTAGCAGCAGCAGCAGCAGCAGCATTAGTAGCAGCAGCAGCAGCAGCAGCAGCAGTAGTAGTAGTAGTAGTACTAGTACTACTACCAACAGTAGTAGTAATAGTACTACCAACAGTAGTAGTAATAGTACTACCAACAGTAGTAGTAATAGTACTACCAACAGTAGTAGTAGTAGTACTACCAACAGTAGTAGTAGTAGTAGTAGTAGTACTAGCAACAGTAGTAGTAGTAGTACTAGCAACAGTAGTAGTAGTAGTACTACCAACAGTAGTAGTAGTAGTACTACCAACAGTAGTAGTAGTACTAGCAACAGTAGTAATAGTACTAGCAGTAGTAGTAGTAGTAGCAATAGTAGTAGTAGTAGCAACAGTAGTAGTAGTAGCAACAGTAGTAGCAACAGTAGTAGTAGCAACAGTAGTAGTAGTAGTAGCAACAGTAGTAGTAGTAGTAGTAGCAACAGTAGTAGTAGTAGTAGCAACAGTAGTAGTAGTACTAGCAACAGTAGTAGTAGTACTACCAACAGTAGTAGTAGTAGTACTAGCAACAGTAGTAATAATAGTAGTAGTAGTAGTGGTAGCAACAGTAGTAGTAGTGGTAGCAACAGTAGTAGTGGTAGCAACAGTAGTAGTAGTAGTAGTAGTAGTAGTAGTAGCAACAGTAGTAGTAGTAGTAGTAGTAGCAACAGTAGTAGCAACAGTAGCAACAGTAGTAGTAGTAGTAGCAACAGTAGTAGTAGTAGTACTAGCAACAGTAGTAGTAGTAGTAGTAGTAGCAACAGTAGTAGTAGTAGCAGTAGTAGCAACAGTAGTAGTAGCAACAGTAGTAGTAGTAGTAGTAGTAGCAACAGTAGTAGTAGTAGTAGTAGTAGTAGTAGCAACAGTAGTAGTAGTAGCAACAGTAGTAGTAGTAGTAGTAGCAACAGTAGTAGTAGTAGTAGTAGTAGTAGTAGCAACAGTAGTAGTAGTAGTAGTAGCAACAGTAGTAGTAGTAGCAACAGTAGTAGTAGTAGCAACAGTAGTAGTAGTAGCAACAGTAGTAGTAGTAGCAACAGTAGTAGTAGTAGCAACAGTAGTAGTAGTAGTAGTAGTAGTAGCAGTAGCAACAGTAGTAGTAGTAGTAGCAGTAGCAACAGTAGTAGTAGTAGTAGTAGCAACAGTAGTAGTAGTAGTAGTAGTAGTAGTAGTAGTAGTAGCAACAGTAGTAGTAGTAGTAGTACTAGCAACAATAGTAGTACTAGCAACAGTAGTAGTACTGGCAACAGTAGTAGTAGTAGTAGTAGTAGTAGATAATAAACTATAATACGATGTGTGTAGACCTGTCGTCTCTGTCCAGTTCCTGTCTGAGGGGGACCACCCGGTTGAGTGTTGAGTAAGATTACATGAGAGTATGCAGAAGGAAGGTGGATGAGGATTGACATAAAAGAGACAAATTATTCTCTTTGTGCTACCAGATATTTGGCAATCTGTGAATTGCAAAGTTTTAAAGTGTTCCTTGTAGGACCTCTGCTGACCAGTTGTGGTACTACACTAACAGTTTGAATGATACGCTGTTGTGTTTCTTCTCACAGCCCATCAGCAACGCAGATTTTATTGTTCCAGTAGAGATCGATGGTACCGTTCATCAGGTATTGCGCACACACACACACACACACACAATAAAAATACATTTTTCAATTAAGTCTTTTATCAGGGGCAAGAGTTCCATTTTGTGAAGATCCCGAAGAGACTGGCTGTGATCCAGTTCAAGTAATCCAGGATAGGCTGTGTGTATCCTAGTTGGCCTATTCATTATTACTTGCACTGGGTGGCAGCCGCTGGGCGAGGAGAGGAGGGCATCTAAACCGTGAGTGGCGATGGCGTCTCTTAGAGAGGCGCTCACCAAGCTGAAGATTTTTGATAACGCAAGAAATTAGTAGCAGGTTTCTTTTCTGTTGCAATCATCAAAACATGTAACCTTATACTCCTAACACTGCTATAAATAACACTGTGAAAGCCGCGCGTTTGTCTGACACTCGTGTTACACCATGTATGTTGTTTTTCTCTTGCCTAAAATATGTGCCGTGTCTTGCAGGTGTATGTGCTGAAACGACCCCACGTGGACGAGTTTCTTCAAAAGATGGGGGAGCTATTTGAATGTGTGCTGTTCACAGCCAGTCTTGCCAAGGTGTGTTTAGACCCAGGAATGTTTTCCGTGCTCATGTGTGTTGGTTACATGCCAGTGCCATGGACAACAACATACTTTTTTATTTCCTTGTTCTGGTATTTTTTCACCGGCTTTTGCTGTCTGTATTTTCACACTTCCTCTGCTTTGCCCTCCATCTATGTCTTATGAATCTTAACCAATAATGCATGGGTAAGTTTAATGACTGAGAGAGAAATAACTGCATTAAGTCGGCGGATGTTTCTGTAGAATCACATGTTTCTCTAGTCAAAAGCTAGGTGTCAGTAGTGCAGAATAGCATTTCCTGCTTTCTTTTGGAATATCAGTGTAGCATGTTGTGCTTTTGTGAGTTCTGTTAGCGCTGTAGTTGAGGCATATGACCACAAAGATATGCGTCACAAATGTGTTTTCATAACATGCAATTCGTAAGATCAGCGTAACATGTACTGTGTGTGTTTGGCTCCGACAGTATGCAGACCCCGTGGCAGACCTGCTGGATCAGTGGGGCGTGTTTCGAGAGCGACTTTTTAGAGAATCCTGCGTTTTTCACAGAGGGAACTACGTCAAAGACCTCAGCCGACTGGGACGAGAGCTTGGCAACGTCATCATTGTTGACAATTCACCCGCCTCTTACATTTTCCACCCAGAGAATGCTGTGAGTTCATAAACCACGAATATATTTGTCACAAGCTACTTCTGTTATATAATCTAGCCCTGCCAAGGAGTATGGTGGTAATCTTGTCGATATAGTCTTGGTGGTAAAAGCTAACCGCTGGTGGTTTTCCCGTCTCCCAAGGTCCCTGTCCAATCCTGGTTTGACGATATGAATGACACAGAGCTCCTGGACCTGCTGCCTTTCTTTGAGGGACTCAGCAAAGAAGAAGACGTTTACGGAGTCCTGCAGAATCTGAGAGGCAGGTAGCAGGAAACACCACAGCGCCGCCTGTGCTCTCCATCCTTCCCTCTGTCCACCTCTGCCCCTCTCGACAACCACGTCTCTCAGACTCAGGCAGGCAGATCCTCCCACACGCGCCCCTCTTGTCTCTGCCCCAAGGGGACGCCCTGGAGTCTCACTGTGGAAACCTTCATGTGAAGCCCATCTCCGCTCTCATCTCCTGGTGACTGGCTGCCTTCTGAGTGCCATCAGAAACAAACAAACAAACAAACACTAACTATCCCAGGAGCACTGCGTTTGACTAAAACCACACCGGAAAGTGTACAGAGCGTCCTGAGTTGATAATATTGGGGACAAAATACTAAGAGGAATGAACTCTGATCTTTATTTTCAAACCAACAAAAGTTTTACTATTCGGTGAAGTGCTTATTTTAAAACCAAAAAAAAAAACCCAACATTTCTTTGTCTGAAATTTCTTTTGTGGAACCACACAAAAGTCTGAAAAGATTTTGTCCTCGTATTGTTGCTATGCAGGCAGTTTCTGGTAGTAGAAAGGACTGTGATTCTCTTTTCTTACTGAGAAGTGCCTTGTGTGAATGTTGTTTATATGGGGAGATATTTTGTACATGGCAGAGTACTTCAGTCCATTCACGCAAATGATGCTTTCAAGTGGACACAGAAGTATCTTGATATAAATGTTTTACTTTTTTTTTTTTTTTTTTTTTTTTTTTAATCAAACGCTGGTTAAATGTCTCCATAGTATTCTGTTTTATTTCTTCTCCCGGTATGGTTGTGCCATTATATAGATGTGACTTTGTTTCTTTCTGCTTTCATTATATGTAGAAATAGTTTATTTGTTTTTAGGCAAAGGAGTACGTTTGCAATTGTGAACCTTGTGCCGCACCTGCAAGTACAGTAGTTCTCTGCGTTTGATAGTTTGATCTGAAAGCTCAGATAAGTTGTGCCATTTATTATTTTCTGTCTCTCTCACATATCCCCCACCACCTTATCTCATTTTATTATTTGCCAAATAAGAAAATAATTTTTAAACAGGCTTCATATCTTTAACAGCGGTTCAGCTATAACTGTTAAACCATTAGTAGTAAGTATAGCTTTTATTCTTTTGACTAATAGTTGTCAAATACTTTTGTATGTTTTTAATGTTTTGAGGTCCTTGTTTGTATTGTGCTAATCATATGGCCAGCTGTTAGCCGGCATTTTATTTTTATTTTTTGGCCACACTTAAGTGGTGCAGCTTCACCCTTTCGGGGGCGATCTTTCTCCATAATTCTACACAGTTGCAAAGGTATCCCTTTTTGTTGTTACAAATGGTCTGGGATCTTACAGTAAATGGGTCGAGTGCCATGTTTTCATTTTTTCATGAGGTTAGTGTCTTTAGGGATGATCTAGGATAGTGGATGGAGTAGGGGCAGTGTTAAAATCACACCATTCTCCTGATTTACAAATGGCGATGATGCGGTGTTTACCTTCCCAGACTCTTTTTAACTGCTCTTCACCTCAGTGCCTATGTTTGAAAGGAGCCACGCAACCCGAATGCTGCAACATTAGCATGGCAATAACCTTCTTTTTTTGGGGGGGGGGGGGCTGTTTCCGTCCGTTCCCGTCCGTTCCGATGTTGAGAGCACTTGTTGAGGCTGGCCCGGTAGAGGTTTGGCTGACACTAAAGGCTGGCCTGGTTACCACAACGACTTTCAGTGTTCATGGTAGAACCATCAAACATTATTTTGTCACATTATTTGATTTGAAAACTGGACAAACTCATATAATCGAATCCTTCAGTGATTTTAGAATAACATTTAAATATTAGATTATGTTTTTCAAAATTTTAATACTGAAACAACTTGAATGTTGCCAAACAACCAAACAAACTTGTATAGTGAACTACATTGCCATAGTTTGTTGTGGAGAAAAGAAAGAAAAGGGCACCTTCCAAACCTACAGATGGGTGCTCGGTCCTGGCTCACCCAGAGAAATGTTAGGGGGCCAGCGCTTAATGAAAACTACAGGAGCACTGCGAACGTACTGTGAGGAACCTCGTCATGGCACTGATGCCTTACTGCCTGTGGAGGCACAAAACCAATGTTTCTTCATCAATTCCAAGGTTACATCTACACGTTTTTAGCATCGTCTCATTAGTACTTTCTTATGGAGTGTAAAATCCACTCGACTATATATGTATAGACCATATATGGCCAGGTGACTGAACATTATGAAACAATAAAATGAAGCAATGAAGCATGAAGAAAAAGCTGTGGTGCCATCAAGGGATTGTATGCTCTAATAAACCTTATCTGCTTTATTGCTTGGTTTATATGTCATGATGTTGCATTAAAGAGACCTACACTACTTCATAATTTCCAACTTTTTTTCAAGTTGAAAGGCTGCTGCTCCTACAGGCATATTGAACTTTTTTTTTGCGTAAGCATTTGTGTTGTGTGTTCAGCTCATGATGATGGTTTCAGTGCAATGTCCTTTTTATAAGAAGTGTTTGGTCGACTTCTCAACCTCTCAATGATGACCTTTCTCTGAAAATGTTGTTTGTATCATTGTGATATTTTTCTACCTACCTTTTTGTCAGTATTTGGTTTGAACATTTGCATATTACACATTGTATCCAGCTTCTTTTTTTTCTCCACTTCCTTTCAGATCTATAATGTCCCTGTCTTGCCTTTGGTAAGAATTCTCAGTCAGGTCTTTCCTATCAGGGGACACGTGTGTGTGTGTGTGTGTGTGTGTGTGTGTGTGTGTGTGTGTGTTGTGTGTTGTGCGTATGTGTGCGAACTACGCGGGCATCTTGTTTGTGCGTCCTTCCAGTTTTTCTCTGTATCACCTCACTCATAATCACACATTCATCATTTTGTATTGATTTACACCAAAGTTCTACAACACTTGAGTTCAAGTCACTGTGGGGTTTTTCTTTCTTTTTTGGTGAGGTTATTCACTTTTTCTTATCAAAAACAAACAAACTCGCCGTACTTGTTGGTTTACGATGAGTGTTGGCAGCGTGTTGTCATCCTGAGCATCAGTTTTTCTTTCTTTCCATAATAAAAAGGCTTCATTGAAACAATTTTGTTGTCTTTTTATTTTATCAAATGTATGAGATGGTACATGCCAAAGATCACTTGAAATTGGTGTGATTTATGTTCTTTACTGTCTGTGACTTATGATTTGTTTCATTGTCAATTATTTCCTCGATTTGATCATTCCGTTGTTTGATTTATAAAATGTCAGAAAATAGAGAAATGTCATCCAGTGTTTCCCAAAGCCCAAGATGACGTCCTCAAATGTCTTGTACTTGTCCTCACTCAAAGATATTCGGGTTTACTATCGGAGAGGAGTAAAGAAACCACAAATATTCTCATTTAAGAAGCTGGAAACAAGGAATTTTGACTCAAACCATTTCAGCAAAATAGTTGGCGATTAATCGTTGAATCTTTGTATCTCCGCTGTCTGAACCTGATCTGGTCTGATGGCTCCAAGAGTCATGTGAGAGAATGTTACCATGTTCCCTTCCAGCCATGGCACAAAGCACATTTTTGTGGAAGAATTATGCTCGATTCTGTCAGCAGACTAATGGCAAACAACTCAATGTTGACTTAATGAGCTGGCAGTAGTGTCGTCATCTTATCGTAGAACAAGCTTATTTGGTCCATTACAAAGATGGCAGTTACAACAAATTAACAAACGCTTGAATGTTTTTATTTTATTTTGAAATGGCCCATTAAGGGCAGCAGCAGCTATCTGTAAATCCAAAATAATTAGGTTCACTTTGATCTGGCAAACGTGTTAGCATGCAGTTATCCGTTTACACATTCAGCAGCTATGGCAGCTGCCTGCGGCCGGAAATGACGCCAAGAGCGGTGAGCATGGGCCAAAGGTTAAGTTGCTGGTAGTAAAAACCAAACAATGAACAGTAAGAACAAAAAGTGGGGGAAAAATTGATTCATGCAAGAGATTTCTGAGAGTCTGAATCATTTCGCAAGTTGTGTCACGCAATATTGTGTTACTGTTGAAAAATAAATCACAAAATGCCAGTTTTACATGTTATTTTGTTTACTTTAGTTTTGAAATTGGCAAGTTTCTGAGGTTTGTCTTTGTGTGTTTACATTATTGCAATCACATATTACAGTGGATCCCAAACCCTTTCTGCAGGGCCCCCCTTTTGTAGATTAGAATATTTTTGAGCCCCCCCTGGGAGTCCTGTCACAAACTTGTCCATGTTATGCTAGCAGGGCTCAAGCCTTACCGCGCCCCCCCTGCAATAGCTCTGCGCCCCCCCTAGGGGGCCCGCCCCCCACTTTGGGAAGCACTGACCTAATATAACTTTTTCAAATATTCTCCACAATCTCTCTCACACACACACACACACACACACACACACACACACACACACTTTACTCTGCTTTCATGCCATAATTTCCCGCACCGCTCTCATTAGCACAGTGGACTGGAAGGCTCCATAGAGCTGGATAGTCACTAAAAGTAACCACTTTCACATTCACGACGTTGCGTGATCCATTGTTGGTATTCAAGATTTCTCAGAGCTGCTATAAGTACATAAGACATTAAATAACCTAACTTTAGTCAAAGGTAATTATGCCATTCAACCGTAAGCTAACCCACGAGCTGTGCATGTAGGTGCAGCACCTCCCTCACTTCCTTTGGATTGTTGGACTGACGCTCTGTGTGCTGAAGGTGTGTGCATCCAAAGTTTACTGGGTCAATGGTTTTATTCTGTGGAAAGGCTGAAGTGGCTCAGCCCCAAACAGCTTTCCTTCTTCTCCTGTTTGCATATAATAAAGTGGTTCAAAAAGACACTTGGTTTTGCTCTGTATGCACCCTAAGCTTGTTATTGTCGCAGAATTGGTGAACTGGCAGGTTACAGGTAAGTGCTGTACTTCGTCGTATTATTCCACATAGTACCACTGGATGAGAAGCCCCAGTGATTAGGTGATTCTTCAAAGTCATACAACTACAGATGCAACGTTTATGCAGTTGCACCCTTCAGATAAGTGAAACTGTTTTACTTCAAAGTGCTGGAAAAACAACATCGAGACAGGTGTTCATGTTTAAAACTTTTAACTTCATCTTGATTTATAAAAAGAAGTAATCGTGATGATGTCACATGAAAAATAATCACACTTGATTATTAAAAATGACTGAAGACGAAGCACATTACTTTTCATGTTGAGTTGCGTTTCTCCAATATTCATAAAATGGTCATATGAATAAAAATATTTAAATAGACAATACATTAACTGACCAGAAATGAGGGACACAAGCCATCTTTTTTAAAAATCCAATGGCCTCGCAAACTGAACATGTTATAACACTAGTGCAACTCATACAAACCAACTCTAAGTTTGTATAACAGTCCCTGTAATGTGACTTATATGGAGTGTGTATGCACACTATTTGCACGCACATACACGCCTTACCAATACAACCTGTGTCCAGTTGCAGGGTTAGGGTTTTGCTGTCCCTTGAGAAGATTTGATGTTTAGAGTAGAAACTACTGGAATTAAGCCAATAGGTTAATCATGAACTAAAAAACTATAGAGCAAAAATAAAATACAATTTAAAAAAAGCATAAGCGTGGCTGTGTAATGGAGGTCCTGTGTCCGTCAGAGGCACAAGCCAGGGGGTGACGTTACTCGGCATCAACGACCATGATGTGTACAAAGAGTCCAGCTGAGGGGAGGACGTCTCCGTTCTTATTGTGCAGAGGCACATGTCTGTATCCTGCGTTGGGAGCACAAAGAGGTGGCAGTCAGTCATCAGAAAATATGAAGAGCTCTTTGTTGCAGAGTGTGAACGGAGTTCTCTATGCTCGGCCAGAGAAGGGATAGTCCCGTTTCTGTTCATTAATAAAGTGTGAAAACAAACAACTATCAGCGGTTTGAACTCACCCATTTTCAGGCTGTTGAATGGAAGTGTGTACTGCCCGATGAACTCGTTGGAAGACGTGGAGTCGTGGTCTTCGACGGTGAAGCGCACCAGTGCCAGCTCTGGCACGTACACGTCAAACTGGAAGTTTTCATTCCATTGTGGGTTAAAACCTTCAGACAAAAAAGGAAAAACAGTGAGACAGAAGTCATGAGTCATTAATTTCTGATGCAGTCCACAAGTTATTTGGTGATCTTTTAACCTGCTCGCCTACTTCTGCTTCAAAGGCTCTTCTCGCTTCCCACAATGCATTTCGAAACAATCCCCAGAGGGCGTGAATACATTAGGTGTATTTCCTTTCTCTCTGTCTGACCTTTTTTTTAGAAATGTGCAAAACAGAAAACATACTAGCTGTAGAGACACCATGACTCTACATAATCCTGAAGTCAGGACATTGTAACTGTGATTAAAAATGTTTAGCTAATCAGCTAATAGTCTGAAAAAAAAGGAAAATATACCTCCAAAAGTATAAAATAAATGCAAGTATATGACCAATATCTGCCTTTTGTAAACTGCATTAAAAAGTAAAAGTACAGTAGAAAACACGCGTGTATAGCGTTTGAAAGAAGCGGTACCATTGTTTTCGACAGCATCGGTCTTTTTCTCAGCAACATCATCCGGCACTCCGTACACCTCCACTTTCACCAGCGCGTCCACAATGGAGGAGATCTTCTTTTTCACTTTGGGGAGCTGCTGGGCTGACACAATCTGATGACAAATGGGGAGACATTGTGCCACATGATAAAAGATTCTTCTGCACATTACCGAAGAGCCGGATTTTGAACGGGA
Source organism: Cottoperca gobio (assembly GCF_900634415.1). NCBI lineage: Eukaryota > Metazoa > Chordata > Actinopteri > Perciformes > Bovichtidae > Cottoperca > Cottoperca gobio. Next base: position 18,714,964 of record NC_041371.1, read on the forward strand.
CACGACAGCGAATGCTTGGACATAATGTCCGTGTGTGTTATTACAGCGAAACACTCACCATGACATGGAGCGTCTTGTGCTTCAGCCAGTCTCCTCGGGTCAGCGTGATGGGGTCAAACTCCGTGGCTACGTCCCTCATGTAGGCTGGTTTCAGGATGTAGCCGCTCTTTCCATTTACCAGGAATCTGCCCTGGTTTACGTCCATGTCTGTGCAGGTTGTCTGGAAGTTTAAGGCCACTGGAAAGGAAATAATAAGAAGCAGAGACATTGATGAATCAAAAATAAACAACTGCCTCCCATTAGTTAAATTGTATTTTGTTAGTCCCTCCTTGTGTTCGTATTATGTACCCATTTGGCAGCCGGCATTCCACAGAGGCACGGGGTTGTAGTTGGAGGAGTTGGTCCTGGAGCCGGCTGGATAGACGCGGCTCAGCTTGTCCATGTTATGGTGGATGTAGGAATTAGCTGCAGGGAAAACATTGAGGCAGAGGAACAGAGTTATCTCCTGAGCTGAACGTTATTTGAACCTAATTTTCTACCATTAAACAATTTTGTATATTACGTGCACTTTATTCTGACAGAGGTGCCATCATAACTCTAATCACCACGAGGACGACTGGGGTCTAATCGGATGTCAAAATCCTTTCAGGTGAAGAAATGTTTAATTTTATTGTTTTCACAACTGCTCAGTAGATGAGTTAACAGAGCTCTAAACAACTGTTTGTGGATTGTAAATACTTTGTCTTTGGGTCAGTTTCCAGGTCAGCCCTATTTCAGAATTTAAACGCACAACATGAAATTATTTGCCACTAGTGGTTTCTCTTTTCAAAACAATAACAAAAGTCCTTAAGTAGCGTTGGATCGTGCCAGTTTTACATCACAGTCAGCTTCTCCCGGTTAAGATTCCGTCATTGTTCATCATTTAGGCAGGTTTTTACCTGGAGCCGAATTATCCGCAGAGGTCTCTTCCTCTCCAAAACACACGGACCAGGTGATTAAAACCAGTACAAACACTGAATAAAGCAGTTTCACATCCAAAATCTGTGATATCCTGACGCTGTTTGGCTGCTGCTAACATTTGCTCAGATCCAGATGTCTGATGACTTAAATTCTTCATCCAGTGAAAATATAAAGTAAAAAACAACTAAGATTTAAGAAATGTATCGTAACAATGAGGCTTAAAACTGGTTAGAAAGTCAATATGACGGCTTCTGGCAGACAGCGCTGAAACTTTAAACCCACCATTACCTTGATTAAAATTAAAATAGTTGGAAACATTTGGGATAATGTAAGTACACATCTCAACAACATATATAACATAGGTCTAGTCGTTTTTAGACATTTTAAATGGGAAAATCTTACATTTTAAATCTTTAATAAGTAATCTAATGAGGTTCTAAAGTGACTAATTGATGGGAAATTTAGAAAGCTTCAATAACTGATTTATAAAAAACCTGTACGTTTAACTTCCCAAGATAATATTTAAAGCTAATGTACTTTACAACTGCTGTTCGGAGTTGTATCCTCATGATTGTTTGCACTTTCGATTGGACAAAAGAGTCAGCTAAATTACATGTAATAAAACGTGACACTAAAACACTTCAGCCTGAAGTCTTCCTCACCCGACTCCTCTGCCAGCCCCATGGCCTTTTGCTCCTTAAAGGACGACATCTCGTAGAAGCTCAGGTTTTGTCTGGCCTCCTCGAAGCCGTTGAAGTGGACGCTCTTACAGTACACCACCATGTCGGACAGGTCTTTTGCTAGTTTCAGCTTCTTCTTCTTCTGCACATTAAAAGGAAATGAAGTGTCAGTACAAAAGAAATGTCTGCTAATGCAATAAATGTGTTAAAAAGAGATCATTTATTTGCTCTCCTTTGATGTCGCCGCCATCCACCTTGTTTTTCTCTTGCTCCTCGTCTTCATCGCCTGACTCTTCCTCCTCCGTCATGTCCGCGTCGACATCTTCATTCGCCTCGGCCGCAAAGCTGGCCTCCAGTTTGTTTAACCTCTTCCCTTTGACCAGGAACATCCCCTTCAGCGCCTGGAGACAGACAGACACACACACACACACACACACACACACACACACACACACACACACACACACACACACACACACACACACACACACACACACACACACACAGTGAGTGGTAACAGAGGACAAAAAAGATAATCCACCAATATATAAGATACAAACCTCAGGAGATGGGAAGTCTGTGGGCATGCCGTCCCCCAGGGGGGAAGTGACAAGTGCACTGCCCAGGATGGAGCTCATGTGGTGGGCCATGACCTCCTGCTGCTTCACACTGCAGTGGTTTTCCAACGAGAGGATAACCGGGTAATCGGACGTCTGGTGGGACGACCGGACAGAAAACACAGAGAACTCAGAACATGAAAACTTACGTAGAGCGCAAATGGATATCACTGGATACTAAACACACCTTAAAGGCATATTCCTTGATGGCTTTGATGGCGTCTTTGAAGAGGATCTTAGAGGTGAGGGTGTAGCCGTGGTAGATCTCTGGCTCCTCATCTGATCCGTCCCAACAGTCCAACTCCACACAGCGGCAGCTCTTTAGCAGAGCCCTGAGAGCCACAGCCAACATCAGTGACTAAAGAAAGGCTCTGTGAAGCCGCCCGAGGGTCGTCGTTAATGAACCCATAAGCATTTAGATGATCAATATCTATAAGGCTATGAAAAATGCATTACAATTTCCACGAGCCCAAAGCGATGTCATCCAATGTCTTGTTTAGTAAGACAGACTGTCCAAGATACAAAAATGTACAAAATGATGTTTTCTGATCAGAAAAGTTCCATTTGAAAATCATTTCCTGGCCACAGGCCTCAGTCTGCTCACATTGGGATAGAGAGATAACCAGAGACTAAACAATGGATTAATATCTGCAGACTGCAGAGATGTTATCAGTACATTCCAGCTACAGCAGCTGAAAGAAGGACAGACTTTTACAGCTGTTACCTGACATAAGCCTCCGTGCTGCTGGGCCCTTGTAGCTGATCCTCCATGAGGTAGGTGTTGTGCGAGGAGGAGATGAAGTATTGGTTGAGAGGCTGGCTCATGTCCTGGTACACCTCTCTGTGATCTGGATTGAGGACTAAGGCCTCTGGCTGGTGCATGTACATGAGGAAGCCATCTTTGGACAGCAGCTTCTTCTCCTTGGCTAAAAGAACACGGCAGAACAACAGTGACCAGGGATCCAGTAATTCATCCAGTGTGCGAGTGTAAAACATTTACGGTCTCCCTTAAAAGGATCAGATTTCCCCCTGGGATGATTTTATATTGAACACCAAGATTACAAATTCCTGCTGAAAAGACTATCGGGCGGATTTACAAATGTATTTTGTGGCTTTTGTGGCCACTAAACCTGCACAAATGAGACAAACAGAAACTCCTGCAGAGGTAGAAATGCACCCCCAACTGCGCCGCTAACAAAAGAAACGCCTCGGTGCTGCGGTGCCATCTGCACATATTTAATGAGGTTGTATGCTTACATTTGGCGCTAAGTTGGACCCTTTATCTTTAACTGAGACTCATTGTGTCAACAACAGTCCAATTGACCAAAGATAAGCGCAGATAGCCGCACGAAGTTACGGTGAAATTATTAGCATCTTCCGAGAGTTGGTTGTAACTGAAGCGCCGCACACTTTCCACTGACCATGGCAGCAGTGACTGTGGCCAGGTGAATGCTCAAACTCAATTGTTTTGGGATTCAGTGACAGTTGTGTCATGAAATATTTTGTCATTTCTGACAATACATGAGAAAGAAAATGAGGTGAAACTCAACTCATGGTGCTTTTAATGGCAATCCATTCTTTGTGAATTTGGCCGTATGTGCGAAGCAGCAGAGTTATGTTCTGCACATCTTACCATTAAATAGGTTTCGTAAACCTGACACAAAATGTCCTCAGCGGAGTACCAATCACTGTGAAACTCACACGTCATCTGTTTTTGTTCCACACTTTAAAAAGACGCTTCGAAAACAAGTGATTTACCAGAGCAGAAAACTAAACATTAGACTTCTGGCTTTAGAGGTATTGTTAGATTAGTTAAGTCGCAGATATACTTGCAGTTTAACCAAGTGTTAATTTATGATGATGCACACTACCAACGCTCGAAACAGACGCAGGATACGTTACGGTCGGTAGGATACGATCATGGGCAGACAAACGAGTCTTTAAAAGTAAGTACGTCTTCGTCCTTAGGCTAGCTGTTTACCCCTGAGTCCAGTCTTTATGCTAAGCTAAAGTAGTTGTCTCTGGGATCTAGCTCCATATTTAGCACTCATGGAGAGTCGTATCAATCTTCTCATCGAACTCTTGGCAAGAAAGCGAAGAGTGTTTCTCTACATGTCTAGCTATTCTTTTAATCCAGGTTCAACCCTCAGAGCAGTTCATTAATTTAACAGCACATTAATATATCACAACCCAGCAGTGTATCAGCCCCTTATTATATGTAAAGAAATCCAGCAGAGCTGTGATGCTGACTGAGCAGCTCACTATGGAGTAACACCCTGAAACAAAAACCTGCCGTTTCAAAAAGGGTACTGACCATTTTCATCCGGCTCATACTTGTGGATAATGTTGTGTGCATCAGCCAGCGTGGCTTTCTCTATCTGTTCTTTGATCAGGAAGTCCACCAGGTTTTGAGGACTCATAAAGCCCGTTGTTTTAGCGTACTCCCCGTAAATCACATCCAATTCCTCTCGATGGGTCAACAGGTTGTAGAAATGTTGGATCTCCTCCCCGGCCAGGTATCCTGAATTGGATTTGTCACATTTCTGTATGATGGAAAAGTCACATGAAAGGTGATCAACACGTTACATTTAACCTGAACACGATCTTATTGGTATTAAGAGGGTAGGGATTAGGTGAACATTTCTTATTTTTCTTCAGGCTTACAACGCTATCTTGTGCTTAAATCATACATTTAAATCTATTTATGGACACTGCGGCGATGACTTTTATAGTTTTCTTATACCTCCTGAGGATCCACCATTAGTTTGATATTTAGAAATCATTAAGAAGCTCTGACGGCATCACCTCGAACAGCAACTCTGCGAAGTCATCATCCACCTCGACGTTGATCCGACGTAGGAAGTCCTTGATCTCCGACAGACTCAGCTTATCATCTTTGTTCTCGTCTGATTTCCTCAGGCAGCTAAAGAGCCAACTGAAGGGTTTGTCATGTAAGGATATAATGCCATCTTTTCCTAAACCACAGAGAAATGTTCACAGTCTAAGCTCCACTATCATGAGAAGGATACTGCTCTGTGTTCTTCTGGCTGCTGAGGTTGTTCATGTTGGAGACTATTTTCTGCAGGCTGTTGACCCACTGCCTAGCCTCGTCCTCTGAGCTGGCGATGAGGTCCAGGTTCTTGCGGTGGCCCTTGAACATAATGGAGAAGCAGCGGTTCTCCACCTGCTCCTCCGTGTACTTCCTGAGGCCGTCTGACTGACGGCCCATTCGCACTGCTGAGATGTCATTGATGACAACTGAAGACAGGAGTTGAAAACGTTATTTTACTCTTCTAGTATATCATTTAGTGAAGTAATTTCCTGCCCTAGGACTCATACAATATGCTAAAACAAATGGTAGTTCTTTTGTACTTAGTATCTTCAGGCATCACAGACCAGCCTGCTTGGTAAACATAAACCTGATGTTTGCAGTTTACTGACTTCACATTACAAGTTTGTGGGAACTGAATTTCAACAGCTGCTATTTATTGAGTCACTAATGTGTAAAGTTGTTGGATGCACCTTTAAAAGGGTGCATGTGATCACACGAGGCGATAGAAATAAAACACATCACCATAATGCCGTTATCAAAATGAGACTACGTGAGAACAGTTGATGGATGTCATCCAAGGTATATAAACCGGAGCCATTTCAACCACTCCTCCACACGCTATAAAAAATCCCTATCTTGATAAACACACCCACAAAACATATCAGTACTGTCATGAGCAACCCAGTTGGGTCTGATAATACACAGGACTTTCAGACTGACATAATATTTTTCAGTTTTACTTGAATTAGCACTGGACACACAAATGTTGTTAGGTTACAGGTAAATAAGAGTTGCGCGGCATGTGTCCACCACAACACCACACTGATATGTGCAAGAGTTTCTTTCTCGTGTGTCTCACACACACACATGTAGGTGGGAAGCTGGGACGGCAGCAGCAGCACTCACAGGTCTGGTTTGTCTTGAAGATTTTCTTTGATTCGCGCCACATGGTCTTGCAGTCATCCATGAGTCTGAAGTAGCGGGTCTTCTTCCAGGACGGGGAGCGCACCTTGAGGAGATCTCCCCCCTTCAGGAGGAATTGGAGGTCCGTATCGTTCTCCATACCTGTGAAACCGAGGAGCAGAGAGTACAATTCAACAGATTCAACACTACAATTCTGCAAATTTACCAAGTTGAAGACAATTTTACACAATCCACATGTCAGTTGAGTCAAACCTTAAACCCTGCTCTCTTACCCTTTACCTGAATTTATCTCATCAGAAAACTGCCTGTGATTGTCCACACTCAACACATGCTGGCTGATTAAAAGCCCTTCAACATGCAAAGTTTTATAACTTTACACATTTAAAAACAAGTTCAGATCTGCGACACCAAAGCAAGTAGTCAGACCCTGGAGTGGTCACATGTCCTAAAAGAAGATTGTTCAAATAGTTGCAGTGCAGCCTACCGATGAGCTTTAGGTTCATTTGTATCACCTCCTGGCTTCTGGCATAGCGGAGTATTTCCTCAGATCTGCTGAGTTTCTGTTGGCTTTGCAGGCAACTCATGTTGCCCTGAGGTGCTGATAAACACTGCCGGACTGTTCACATTCGCAAGGCGCAGGGACCGACCATAAACTGTATATAAAAAGGGACCAACCAGTGTGTGGAAGGGCGTGCACCAGCCCCTTTCAAAGTGCACTTCATCTCTGTCGGCTGAGACAGACACGTAGGCTACTTCAGCCGAGAAGCTGTGTGTGAGGATGGGGTTTAAACTTCAGGTTTATGCTAAATGTTGGTGTTTTCAAGTAACTTCATAGGATATTTCGGGGAAACGAGTTGACCAATTGTGAAGAGAGTTTGACCATTTTTGAAGACACCCATAACAACCTGAGGTTAACAAATAAATAATTTATCAAATCCTGGCAGGGATGCGAATGAAAAGACTTTCCATGATAGTAAGTTTACTTATGTGTAGTTGTATGTTACAAGTTAGAAAAAGTAGTTCAAACTATTTTGTAAAAACAATAACATTGTCGATGTACATGTGATACAAAATTATAACAAAATATAATATTTTAAAAAGTCACATGATTTTTTTCTCCAAATGTGTCCACTTGTTCACAGGTCATACATAAACCAAAACAATTAAATTCCCCAATAAGAAAAAGATTTAATTTAGGCCAGGGGGTGGGGGGGGGGGGGGGTCAAAGGCAGTTTAATTACAATAGATAAGCAATGGTGAATAAAACATAATTCCTTCCCTTTTAGGGGCCATAGTTGTTTGCATTGTTTGTCAGTAATGTTGGTAAAATAATTTTTATTTAACTACTATCCGTATATGAATGTAGTTTATCTAGGCCAGGGGTCTGCAACCTGCGGCTCAGGAGCCACATGCAGCTCTCTAACCCCTCTGCAGTGGCTCCCTTTAGCTTTGACAACAAACAACAAAACATAGAACAAAATATTTATTTTTCTGTTTTTTTTTTGTTGCACAGTGGACAATCTTTCAAGGGAACACCTCTTATCTTGGAGTTTGAGGTGATATATGTTATTTCTTGATTATATTTTGTCCACTAAAATATGCGTCACATTCTCCTGCGTCGACGGGCGTCTTTCCCTGCAGGTGGCACATCTTGAGTTTCAGACCCCCGTCTAACTCGATATCTAACATGGATAAAACCAAAAAAAGAAAAGTCTCGGAGGAGTTTAATTCTGCGTGGACAGATACATTTTCTTTCACTGCCAACGATGCTGGCTTACCTGTGTGCTTGATATGTGGCGAGAAATGAGCAAACAGAGAATGTAATGTTGAAAGACATTTCAAGAACAAACATTCGTGAATTGTTTAAAAGCCAAAGGAATGAACACCACCTCCATGTGGATGATAACACACTGAAACGGACATAATTAAATACAAACTGGCCTATTTTTTATGTTGACTCTTTTTAAGCTATTAGGTTGCAGCTTTACTTTTTTTTTTTTTTTTTCAAAGTGGGCTACTTTATTTTATTCATTTCATTTGTATATTGTATTTTTTTATTGTTTTGTGTATTTTTATATGATATTAATTTTATTTGCATTTGATTTAACAAATATGGGGAGGACTCAAATATACCTGCATAGTTCTGTGTGTAGGCCTAAACATGCCAGTGTATTTTGTTCTCCTCTTTTAAAGAGTTTGGTGTTTTCCTTTGATTAAACAGGTGAAAATAGCAATACGATCTCAACAGTTTCCTTTATTGTCATTCTGCAATTTCATAAATGCAACAAATATAGTAAAACTATATATCAAATTATTAGCTGCGTTATCAAATATGTTTTGCGGCTCCAGACAAATATTATTTGGTGGAAGAGGGGGCCAAAATGGCTCTTTTGATAGTAAAGGTTGCCGACCCCTGAACTAGGCCTACCAGCAAGCTACTGCAAAATGTAGTGAGTAATAAATTAATTGTAGTTCACTACTCCCAAACTCAGCTGCGAGCTAATAACCTCAAATGTCACAATGCATTAATTATATATTGTTAGCCAACACTGGCCACAGAATCAGTTTACGTGACACTAAAGACAGAAAGAATAAACGTTTAAAATGTGGTTATGTGAAGCTATTTAATTATGTATAACGTCTAAAAGTATACCTTTAACTACATTTAACAATGCTTTAATTAGCTAGTTAGATATAAAGTTACAGCTTGCATGTTGTGCTCAGTCTTCTTCTGTCTAATTGTTTAACTCGCGGGCTCCATCTAGCGGTAACATGGCGGTACTGCCATATGCTGTGATTTAACCAGGTTTATTCGTTTTTATTTTTTAAAAACGTGTTAAGAAACAGGCCATGTTCAACAAACAAAGTAGATTTTGAAGAGAGAAATGTGGGCCAAAGATAACAGTGTTTGCAGTAGTTGTTTGTTTTCCATCTCTTAAGGCTGTGAGCGGTTTTGGTTTGGCAACACTTCTGTTTGCAGCAAGGTGAAACTAGACTGCATTACAGGAGCCACACCTTTTGGCACTGTATAAACTAGTCTACTGGTGATCTTATTCGTAAAACATTTCGTTCAATGCAGCAGATAACCGCAGTAAGCGAAGAAAAATGTTTGAATGCAACCATTAAAAATGTAAGAAAAGTGAGTAGGCCTACAAGCCATTCTAATTAACTCACATGCCATTTAAATTAGCACAATTTAAAAAAATGTCCTACCGTAGTTTTTCTTTTCGAGCCCATTCGTTTCCATCCTTTCTGAATTGTATCTCTTATTTTACGCAGTAAGGTCTGGCTTTTCCTCCGTTCACTTGATGCGCCGTTTCAGCGAAAATTGCTCCTTCTTTCCATGTGCGCAATGATGAAAACCTTTGAGTTTGGGATTGTTGAACAGAGTTTTAGGACAACACACCCAAAGTCGGCGACATAGGTGCTATTCTCCGCGGCAGTCTGAATGGTGTCAGCACTCCTAAAGGTTCCAACACCGGTTTGACAAGTCAGCCATGCAAACAGCACTGCTGATGTCACATCAGGGTAGGTTACACCTAACACCGGCTTTTGCCCCCAGATATGGGACTAGTTAACAAAACATACTGACTTAACAGCCAGCATTTAAAGCATGCCATGTTAATAGTTGGTCTTTTCGCCTGTAGAATGAAATGAAAATTAAAACTTTAAGTAGGCCTTTTATAATGCTGCTCTCTAAAGCACTTCCAGGGCCAATTCCTCACCTAGTGGAAACTCTATTTGTGACTGAACAGGGAGGGGATGTTCACCTGAGAAGCAGCCGTAAGCCTCAAGATCAGGTTTTATAACTAATATTCATACAGTGGGATCATTTCCCTTCTATAGTTGTCTTCTGGCTTGTATTGTATTTTCATGCAGCCACCTGTTCCTCATTTGAGCACAAGGTAAACATGATGAAGAAGACTGAACAGCAGAGTTGGCTCGCTGCCCGGCCACATAGTTGACAGTGAATTGGAGCATATTGGTTACACTGAATGGGACAGATGATTTTTTTTTTGCTTTCCTTTTCATGTGCAGCTTAGCCTTGGCAGGATAATAGCACTGCGATCGCTGGTGCGTTGGGGCTCTTGTGGCTCTCAGCACTTCTCTTTCAGGCCTGGCTTACCCTCAGCGCACTGTCAGCATCAGGATGAGTGAGCTTTAATGCAGCATCAGGGGAGAGCTTCCGGGCAAGGGCCGACCACTTCCAACCCACGAGGTTCAGGGAGACAGAAAACAGAGTGCTTGTCTTTAGTTGTATCATGCTTTTGGACGCATGTTTGAGAACATAAAGTGGATTATTTTCTTAAATGCATAAGAAACTAAAAATACATATATGTTTTTATTCACTTTTCCCCAATAGAGACAAGAAAACATTTTATATTGGTATTACATTTACACATCTTCACCTTGGAGCTTTTCTGCTCAATGTCAGCCATTTGGACTCAAGTGCTTTGCTCAAGGGCATCTGGAAGTAGGCCTCCCTGATGAGGCATGAGAGACTTCTTACATATTTAATTTCTCCGATCAGATTGTTTGACCATTACTTGTTACACATTTTACTCTGTCCCAGTTCTTTAAATAAAAAAAGAAGCCTTAACCATTAGCCATCCCCTGGCCAGCTGCACGGCCAAATTAGTCGACGTGCTTTTGTAAAAATCAATGAGTCCAGGGAAAGTCCTTTTGCGGCAAAGCTGTGTTTTCATTAGTGGACAATGGAATACATTACATCAAACTTCAAAACGCTATAAATGGAAAATGGTAAGTGACTTCTCCTATTTAGCAAGTCTGTGTCATTGCTTGGTGTCTGTGCCTGTACAAGCAAGAACAGGCCCCAATATTTCTTCACATACCACTTATACAAGGTGTTGGGGAAGCTCCTTTGAAAGCATAGCTGTGCAAGCTGCCAATTACTTCAGTGGAAGAAGTTTAACTGCAGCAAGCTACCCCAGGTAGGACTATAGTTTGGTTAACTAAAGCTACTTAAAAAACTACTAAAAGGATCAAATTGTCATTGTGAAACAAAATAACAACAACCTATAATATAAAAATTCATATGCCAGCAAAACAAATGCCACTTAATTGAACATATTTCAAAAAGTGCATACTTGTTCACGGGTCAAAAAAATAAAATGCCCTACTAAAAAAATATTTAACTTATATTCAAAGAAAAGGGGGTCATGGCTGGTCAAAGCGGGTTCAACAGTAGAGAGGCAACTGTAAATAAAATGTTTATTTCCTTTTGTGGCCCAGAATGGTTTGTAGTTTCAGTAGATAACTACACAAAAAATAGCAAAAAAGTAATTTTAACTACATGAATCAAGCTACTGCAAAATATAGTTACACAACTAGTTTAATTATATAGTTCACTACTCCCCAACACTGCTGATCCCATCATCTGCTGCCAAAACATCCTAATGTCTCATGGCAGTGTGTCAGTGACATAGATTATGCAATTCCTGGGTTACCAAACTTTAGCCCAAAGAGGAAGTTACATCAAGATTAATAAATACAAAGATAATATGTTAACAACTGTCTGGTGTGGGTATCTGCTGCAAATATTTAAAATAAACTACACAGAGTTATGAACTCTGCATCTGTTGAGTTTATAGCACAGTCCACTGTCCGTCTGGTTTTCATGAACATTCTTGGCAAATTCCAAATTCCAACACAGAGATTGAAAGATTAAAGTTATCTGCAAATAAACCTTCCACAACAAGTGATCAAGTACTGCACTACTGTACAACTTTAAGTATTTGTGATTTTCTTCAACATTTCTATTTTATGCTACTTTATTTTTAGACTCCACTACATTTAAAAGCAACATATACTACATTCACTGTGTCTATAGTTACTACTTAATGTTCAAGATTTTACGTACAAAACATACTCAATACAAAATAACGAATAGCTATAGATCAAACTGCCAGCTTTATACTAATCAGTTAAGATTAGTGCCACTGCGACCAGCTACAACATTTAAGTACCGCTAATATGTTAATACGTCGATAATAAGGAGCCAAGCATTTTGGCAGAATGGCCAATGCCAGGGGCCATTCTGCATAATGCTTACTACTTTTTGAATGCAGGAGTTTTACTTATAATTGCTACTTTTACTTGAATGAATGATCAGAATACTCCTCTCATCTATTCTTGTGGTATTTCCTATAGGTCTTTCAAATTTCACTGTACACAACTAAGCAAAAATTGGGCAAAAAGGCACATGCTTAGTATAAGCGTTAGCGGCCTCTATCGGGTGTACTCTGCACACTTACATGCGCGAAGTGTAAGAATAACGTATCTGTTGTCTGAAGACTAAAATGTTTCAATGTACCGGCATGGTCCGTGAACTACATGTCAGTAACTTATTACTGTGTTCCACCTTCGTTTGTTTTCTGTTTCCGAGTTTTCCGGGTTTTCGGCAGACTTTGCCACACTCAAGATGGCGACGTCTCTATTCCTCCTACTGAGTTCGTACGTAATACTGCGTCAGTCGTGCGTAAGGTTGTGTTGACAAGAGCGGTAGGAGTTGTCAGCGGAACAGCAGCAGCCAGCATCACCGGAGCCGAATGGAGTAACCACAAAGATATTATTCCAGACAGCGTCTCTGTTACTATTTAGAAGCATTGTTTACACAGTTGAAACAACGACACCATGGCAGACGACCAGTCCTCTCAATCCTGGACAATCGACAGGGATGATTACGAACTCAATGAGGTGATAGGTGAGTAGCTTAGCTTGCTAAAGTTAGCATCCTAGCCTCCCCTGTCTCTACAGCGGTGTCGGTTGCCACTAGCCAACTAGCATTGCATGTCTTTAGCTAACAGAAGGCCAGTCTCAGCCCGTTGCTACATGACAGGAAGGTTAACAGCCCTGCAGAGTTTCCTTCTAGCTAGGCCAAATTAATTAATTAGGCTTCTGCTAGTTGGCGAGCTTTAGTGAGATGGCTCCTTAGCAAGTCATGAAGCTAAACGGCTAACTAACGCAATTTAGACTTGTATTGTGTGAAGATTCGTCAGTTGTTGGGAGAGGGTGGTGCTCTTTTGCTGAAGGTATGACACGGATTATAGTGAGCGATTCATACTTTAGTCCAGGTAACGTGACTGATGCCTTTGAACAAAAGAAGGGTGATTGGACACAGGAGGATCAAATCAGGGCAGGGCAAACAATCACAGAAGGAGGGAAAATACAAAGACAGGATGTAAAAACTGAACAGGACACAAGGGGAGTGAACTTTTTAAAATAAAACAGGAAACAGGAAAACCAGGAATCATGACAGGTATTTCTCAAGCCGTTGGTGGAGATACTCAGATGGGGGACAATATATTCTAATGAGCCTGCATTTGACATAGGAAGGGGAGCCAAATGTGAATGGCTTGTTGAATCCCATGTTTTCTGACTGAGGAAGCCCACACAAAACTGACTGGGTTGTTTTATTTCACAGTTTGTGGATTGGTAGGTACTCCAAGATACTCGAATGTGCACAAGTACTGAAAAAGTGAGTTTTTCATAATATGTACCCTTTAAAGACAACAAGAACAATCATAATATTAAACATTTGGTGGTATGCAGTGTCATCAAATTGCTTGTGCAGAGACTGATACAATATGTATTTTTCAAAAGAAGTTGTTAAAAATAAGTTGTTCATGAGTATGAACTAAGAAAAATCAGTTCATGATAATGCTGGCAATCAGAACGTGTTAGAGTGTGTACTTGTTTGATTGTCTGTTTTGAAAGTAAATGAAGCAGCTAACAGGACAGTGTTAACACAACTATATAAGCTTCATATTTAATTGTTTTATTGAATTGCATTATATACTTTCTATCACGGTAGAGAAGTGAAAAATAGATCCTGATTTAGTAAAATACAGGAATTATGTAAGAAAGAACAGACAATGTTGCTTTTAAAATGTATTTATCCTTTATTTATGAAGGGAAACCTTATGATTGATAACCTTGTTCGATTGTTTGTTTTTTCACTAAGAGGATGTTCACTTAGAAAAAATGGCCGTCCTATCTGTGATGCAATAAAATATTTGTTTCCTAACAAAATAATATGCTGAACATTAAAATAAAATGTTTAATGTTTATTCTTTGAGTTTTAAGCATATTTTGTTGATTGGATTATATTATGAATCACAATTATTTGGTCATGACATTAATATTTTATCTATCGTCCCATGCCTAGTAAGTGATCTACAGTGTAAAGCAAATGCATTACGCAGTTTTAAAGACTAAACCATCAGACACAGGTCTACAGCTTGGTTGAATCTTGATTAGGACTCGAGTCTGTTTGTGGGGTAACATTTCTGAAAGACACAGACAGAAATAGATTCATGACTAAGGTTATCCGCGATGAAATGAGTAAATCAAGAGATTACAACATGTCTAATGAGATGGAACATATTTGCCACAGTACCTCTTGTTTCGGCCTCATCGGCTGACTCGGGAAGCTCTTTTCTTCTGGTCTCAGGAAGCAGGAAGACAAGAGCTCCACTGACCAGTGTAAAGCTGCTGAAGACAGCGGTGGGTATGGACCAGTGGTACACGGCCAACATGTTGAGCATTGGAGCAAGAAATGATCCTGTTTCTTGCAGCTAGAGATCCAAAGCCATGGCTGTTTGTCTGAAAGGGGGCCGTATAGCATTATAACACATCCTAATCAAACAGACAGCACATTTGTAAACTCTGATTACTTTCAGGTTAATAAAGTAATTTACTTTATATTTAAATGCTGCTTTACCCTGGTCTGGAAAGTTTTCACACAAAGACAAGAGGCTAAGCATAAACTGTGAACACCTACCTAACAGATGTTGGAAACAACTCCTGCATATAGACAGCACATACAGGACCAGACCAGATCAGGAAAAAACGAGCTGCGACAGCTAAAGATGTAACAGCAATGGCATATCCTGAAAACATAAAACAAACATTAAACTTGACAAACAGGACATGAACATCTTATTGTCATTTGGCTAACCAAACCAAATGGTTTACCTTTAGGAACAGCCAGGATGAACATACAAGAGAGTCCTCCTGTCAGAAGTGTTGATATGAGTGATATTCTTCTCCCAAAAACCTCCAACAGCCATATTGAGAGTAAAGTAGCTAGCATTTCAAAAGCACCAAACATGAACTGTGTCAAGAAAACATTGAAGCCAAAGCTTCCCATATTTAGGTACAGGGAGTAGGTGGCAAGGTTCAATGAAAACCTTAAAAACAGGAAGAAAGCAGAAGATGTCCTGCATTATATAAACATTCTCAACACATGCACAACAATTTAAACAGTTGCTTCATTATTTAAGATGTGTGATTAGTCATTTATTGTATCTATATATTTTAACACTTGCATAATACATATGCAATGAATAACTGCTACTATAAAATGACTATAAATCATAGGTAATAGCCTAATACTAGTATTCAGTGTTAATACAGAACTGGAATCATTTAAATGTGTAATATATTGTCCAGCTCTGCTTTTATTAAATACTTAGTAGAGATTTTGGAAATTTCTACTTACCATCCGAATGCTACAACAAAGAAATATCTGGTCAGTAGAGATGATTTGAAAATAATTTGTATTGAAAAAAACGAGTGGAGTGAAACTTATAGATAATATGTAAAGTCATCCCTGGTCTGTGGTCAGTCAGAAACTGAACATGATAAAATAAAAGAAGAGTCTTGAGTGGAAACAACCGCATGTTCCTAACAAAGTTTGTTATTCTTGTTGTATTTTTGTCACATAAATGCTGCATGTTGTACTGCCAATGATAAAGATACACCCCTCCCTTCAGTGCTCATTGGAAACTTTAACATCTTCCAGATTTACCTTCCATCTCGCTCCAACTGCCTTTCTCTTTATACATCCAAGGCCTTTGGCCTGTCCTGGCTGTTAGAACCAGGGCTATGTATGAACACTGGACAAAAAAAGCCAGCCAGAGACGGGCCCGCACACTCTAAGAGGTTAACAGCCGCGACAGTGAGTTGGTCTTGTTTTCACTAAAGTGATTTACTGTGCCCCATATAATAGCAGGGAAAATCCTGATTTTATCATTTATGAGTGTGGCAGTGGGGTGTGGTCACAGCGCCCCCTGCTGAGGGGAGTCAGGAGTGGCTCAGCTGGGGATCAGACAGCTGGACAGAATCAGGTAATCAGCAACACTATATAAGCATGATGGTAACCTGGTTCTGCTTTTGCAGTATGCTGTGTCCTGCACTGAGAACGTGAGCGGTGTACGAACACACCACACACCACACACCACACACACCAGACCTCGTCTGACCCCGGAAGGTAAGCAGAGTTCGGCCGTGCCAGTACTAAAGAGGATTGCTTTAAACTGCCTGAAAAGCTGAGTGCTGCCATTAAATGGTTTATTTTTCACGTTGCTGCTCTCCTGCTGTCATTTTTACCTGCCTGTGGACAGGGGTTTCTAGCTAACTGTGAAATATTAACTGACTTTGACAAAGTTTATTGGATTAGAATCGCACACTCCACCTTGAAGTTTCAATACCTTTTCCAACAGAGAGTCTGGAACAGTGCGTTTGTTGATGAATGCTGCCTTGACAATCAGCTACTTAGCCTCTTCTGTCCTCCCTCTGCTTAACAACCATCTGGCTGACTCTGGAATAAACCTAATAGAAACAAGGAAAGTGCCAGTTGAAATATTCTATCGTATACAAATAAAACGATAAAAGGCAATAAAAAGGTTTTTGTGCACACCATATGTAAATAGCAACAACTGCAAGTGGAGCTGCTGTGATTAGTTGAGCCAGTCTCCAGTCTCTGATGAAGTAGATCATACCAGCCAAAAGATTGCCCAACCTGACCCATTTG
>NC_041371.1:19044558-19084558 GCF_900634415.1 Cottoperca gobio
AAAGTGCACATCAGCTCTTCAGTAGGGATGACCATTCACACACACACACACACACACACACACACACACACACACACACACACACACCATTGGCATGGCATCAGGAGCAAATTGGATTTCACTATCTTGCCCAAGGACACGCTGGAGGACTGGGGATGGAACCACCGACCCACCGACCACTTGACGTCTACTCTACCTCCTAAGCCCCATCTCTCGCTGTTCCTTGAATTTATTCGGTGTCGGCCCTTACAGACAGAAAGTCCTGGTACTTGTCGTGTCTCCAGTTAGACATTTCGTTGGCGTCTTCCTGTAAATTACCCTTCTTTTTCAACCTCGGATGTTTGTTTTCTTTCGGTTACACGGCAGCCACGATAGAAACGCCATCAACACGCCCTCTCGCTCGCTATGATTTCTCCGGACAATGAGCGGCTCTATTCACACATGCTCCATCGGACATCACACAGACTCGGCGCTAGGAAGCTGCCTGGGTAAAGTCCGCCAGATGTTCAGTCCAAATGATTCGGACATTTGTGTTCTCACATGCAGCTCCTTGGGTAATGTCTAGATAACGAAAAAGGACTAAAGTATTGATAACACACTTTTGCAAATTATTATATATTCTATAAAAAAAAGCGAAACGACATTTAACACTGGTAACCGCGAGTACTGCATCAAGCCTATGTTCTCAAACTAACTCCTATCTAACACCTCTCTCACACATAGTCATGCTCTCCTCTCTCCTCCAGTGTTCTGTTATTTCTTTAGTCTTCTCTCTCTTTCATCACTTCGCTCCAAAACAGCTTTTCCGTTCAACTGACCTCCTATCCACTTGATTTGATGGGCCCCCGCTAAGAGGACTCCATCCCCTCTCTCTTTCTCCCTTTCCTTCCTCTCCCTGCCGCTCACTCCCTCTTTTCTCACCGTCTTTGCTCTCTCTCTCTCTCATCATCATCTTCCCCACCTTCCTTCCCTCGCTACCCCCCGTCTATTCTGTGGCCCAGCGTGGGTGGCTGAGTTTAATGAATTCTCTTTTCTCTCTGCAGCCAGGCGCTGATTTCTGATTGTGAAGAGGTGTGCGTGTATGAGTGAGTGACACACACACACACACACACACACACACACACACACACACACACACACACACACACACACACACACATACACACACATTTTACCTACTCACTTTCACTGCCATGACTGTGATCATTTTATCAGTCTAAATAAATCTCGGCCTTTATCCCGATCAAGGCTTCAGGTTGCACTTCCTGTTTCTTAAAGGAGAAAGTCGCCGGCTGTCAGCTTTAAAATAGATTTGCCCCGGGATGTGTCTGTTGTTGTTGTGAACACTACCTGCTGTCTCCTGCAGCCAGAAACATGAGTCAAGAGTCTGTTCTGTCCTCTGCTTGTGATGTCTAACTAATGAACAGGAACATAGAAAAAAACGGTAAACGACTGCAGGAAGTGTCTCAGACAAGACCCTGGATGATTTTCAGCTGACCGGATTCTGCTATGTTGTGCATAAATAATAAATGTAAAGGTTGTTTGGTTGACATGATGTCATACAGGCATCTTATAGCCTACATGTGCACAAAGTAGTGGTCTTCATGGGTGCCCGAACCCAAAAACCCGGAAATGTACCCCCCGGACTTGAACCGGACCCGTCTATTAATATCAAAGTTGGGACCTGGACCCATACAGACCCAGACATGTCAGACCCGAACGCGGCACAGACTTGATCACAACTTATTGCTATTAACACGTTTTAACGTAAATGTACAATTTGTCAACTTTGTGTCTTGTCAAATGCAGCGTTAGTAGCCGTGTCCCCTCTGCCTGGCCGGGACGGTCATATTGGATTATATTAGATTAGAGTTTGAAATCACAAATTAATTTGTTGATTCAAACAACAGTTGTGAACGCAGTAATCGTACTCCGGTCTGAGAACGGTTGTGAGAGGTGGTCATGGACTGGTTGTTTTGGTCCGCACCAGACTACGATTTGTGCGCTCACAACTGCGCAAACAAGTCGCACCAAAGTTTGATTAAAATGGACCAAGTGTTGGCTTGTGAAAGTGTCCTAAAATGGCATGAATCTACTGCATTAAACTGAGGCAGAACTTTGCTTGGAAGGTGAATGGAGCCCAAACAACTTTCCAAATAAATGTGAAAAGTAGACTTTGTAAACTGGGTTGCATTTCCCTTTTCATGCCAAACGGCAGACTTCAAAAGGACAAAACAATCCCCCCTCGAATCTGAGCACCGACTCTGAAAGTGGATCATCTCCACATCTGTCTGAGGTCACCGTCAGGGAGCAGGTGTTGCTGCCTCTGTCCTGCCCGCTGATTGGATGGATGTATTAGCTGCTTAACGAGGGGAATTTGTTTAATCTGATAATTGTGTCGGCGATGAAAACATATTCAGTAATTCTCTGTAGCCTCTCTTTTTCTGTCCTCCTGATTAAAGACACTTTCATTCTGGCACACACACACAGACACACACACACACACGCACACACACAAACACACACATACACACACACACACACACACACACACACACACACAAACACACACACACACAAATAATGGAACAGTTGTTGTTATGACCAGAAGACAATGCTCTGAGGTGCGCACACACTCAACACACTCACACACATGCACACACTGAAACACACAGTCCCCCGTGTGTAGCCCCCCTGTGGTATGGTAATGAGCTGCTAATCTCTCTGGTTTACACAGCCAGAATGTGTATGTGTGTGTGTGTGTGTGTGTGTGTGTGTGTGTGTGTGTGTGTGTGTGTGTGTGTGTGTGTGTGTGTGTGTGTGTGTGCGCATTAAGGTGCACAGTGGAAGAGCCCGAGGAATTCTCTTAGGCCGTCAACCTTCTGCTCTCATTTGGTGCAGGCTGTCAACACATTAAATAGTTGAACCTATGTGTGTGTGACAGAGGGAGAGAAATAGAAAGTGAAAACTCGACAATAATACACTGCAAAGGCGAAAAGGAGAGAAAAGGAAGACATTTGGGTAGAGACAGAATGGATCAGGCAGCATCAGCGCATTTGTTTACTTCTCATGTAAATGTACGATTTCTTCATCTGATCTCTAAATCCGGACTCTTCTCTAACTCTCTCTTCTGTGTTCTTTTTTTGTGTTTTGATGCTGCTGCGCACGCTTTTGTGTGAGTGTTTATTTATTATGCCGAAGTCACATCACTAATTAGTCCCTGGGAGAAGCCCGGGGCCATTTGCAAAATCCCACTGATTAGAAAACAAGTCCAAATCCAACCTTGTGTCGCTTATGCACACACACACACACACACACACACACACACACACACACACACACACACACACACACACACACGCACACACGCACACACACGCACACACACACGCACACATGCACATATACAATTTGCACTCACACATCCACACAGCCATGTATGCTGAGGGAAAGCTACTTACTGTCAAGGCTGGAACACGTGTGGGCGAGTGTTTGCAAAACAGAGCTCGAGCATACATGTTGAACGGCTGTTGAACGGGTGTTAGAGAGCTGTCAGTTGTTAAGGCCAGTTTAATATTTAAACTCACCGTCTAAAGTTATCACACCCCGGGGTGGCTCCTGTCACACACAGGAAACACACACACACACACACACACTCGGACACACGCGCTCAAAGCCTTCAGGAGCTTCAGCTTGTCACAAATCACACTCAAGATGTCAAGGGCATCGTGCATTAGCAAGTGTGACAGACAGAGGCAGAGAGAGGGTGAGACTCAGACACGTACAAGACAGAATAAGTGTGAGAGTGAGAGAGTCTGCACAATATTTTTTATCTTCATTTTGTATTATATTTACATTTTGCACCTTGCACAACCTGCTTGAGCCAAAAAAACGTTTTAAGTCTACCGATTAATCCTATTTGAATTTTAATTCAAGCAAAACAGGGAGAGCGGTTGGATGTGATGGATGGAAACAGAGGAGTGAGACTGGGAGGAGGAGAAGAGAAGGAGGAGATAGTGACAGCATGGGGAGAAGGAGGAGGAAGTGAGGGATGATGGGAGACGTAGAGCGGAGGAGGGAGATAGTGATAAATTGCTTTGAACTTTAATGGACGTCTCAGATGTTCCTCTGGTGATGTGTTCGGACAATACACAACATTACTGGCACACGTGAGGGCTGATTGTAGCTGACAGCCAAAGAGGCCTGTCCCCATCGACCTAGAACACACACACAAACACACATGCAGACGTGCACACATGCTGCACCATTGCTTTCCAAAAAGTCAGCTAAAGGAAGAAGGCAGGGAAGCAACTTCTTAGCAGAAAGTGAAAACGAGCGGGGGTGAACAGATGATTTGTGGGTGAGGAAGAGGAAGAAGGGAAGAAAGAGAAGAAGAAGAAGAAGAAGAAGAAGTGTTAACTCCGGAGGGAGAAGCAGAGAACGAGGAGAGGAAAGTGGAGGGGAGGCAGAGGAGTGAGCAGGGGAAGGTGTTGCCATATGGTCAGGGTTGGGTTCAGACAAATAAAATGTTGCCTTCTCTCCACAATGGTTAACTACACACAAATGAATCACTAATGGAGCGCTCATTCACAGCAACAAACACAGACACCCATGCGTGCACACACACACACACACACGCACACAATGGTCTGACATGTGAATGAAACTCGAAGACATTCGCACAGAAGGAGCAATAAATGTCGACGGAGGTGGGCGGGCGGGTTGGGAAGTATTGAGGGTTGTTTGTGAGGTTCGAGCTGTGTGTGTGTGTGTGTGTGTGTGTGTGTGTGTGTAGCAGTGTAAAGTTGGATCCGCCCCTCTTCCCTTCCACCCGGCTGCCTCTCTGTGAGTGTGTTGCAGGCCTGTCTTTGTGAGCGCTTGAATGGGGGGTTTGTCCCTCAATCTGTGCCCCTCTACTTTGCCAGATTTCTAATGATTTTCCAATGATGATTTAGGTTGTGTGTGTGTGTGTGTGTGTGTGTGTGTGTGTGTGTTTGTAAGTGTGTATCCAAGGGTTCACTTAACCTCTCTCTCTCTCTCTCTCTCTCTCTCTCTCTCTCTCTCTCTCGCCCAGTTATTCTTCACGCTGTTGCTTTGTGGTTCTTTTCTGAGTATGTGTCTCACTACAATAATACTAGTATTAGAGACGGTTTAGAAACGAGACGTATTTGTGTCATGTGGGATTCGCCACTGCCACACCTCTTTAGGAGACTAGCGGCAGGTCTGAGTCTATTAACTCCACTGGGAGAAGTGAACGTGAGCACATATGACCTATTTTTCTCATATCTTTCTACACTAATAAGGCATTTCAAAAGGATCTGTGCTCAAGACCAATTTGTCTGATTCGTCTGTCTCAACGACAAATTCGCAACACGGAGCGTAAACGTTTGCCAAACTGTGTCAAAATATTTTAAGCTAACTTCAACTAACATTTGCGAACGCCCTAGCTAACTAATTTCTTTAATGCTGAATATGTTTGAGCTGTGTAAATATCTAATGTTAGCAAAATAAATACATTAGTATGTTGCACCAACATGCACAAGTAGAGTGTCGGCTAACAAAAAGCGTTCATGTTGTTGGTAAATTAAACCTGCGACTAACAATAAGCAGCCTTGGACATTGCAGAAAGAATAAAGTCAATCTCTTTGACTTTGATCTACTGCATAGATTGCCAAGAACTTTTATACAAACATTCATGGTCACCAGAGGATGATTCCTCCGGACTTTTGAGAGAAGTGTCTCCAGAAACACTGTTTGAATTAGAGTTACTTGAAAGCCCAGTGCGTCTAAAGATTCTTTTGTGCGTCTGTATCAAAATGCCGACTGCCCAACATTGATATTTGATGCCCTGGGAGTGAGAGCAGGCTGAATCAGAAAACATTCAGCAGCCATGAAAAGTTTATGCCATTTGTAGATAACAGACTAAAACATGCAAAACCACTGCTGCAGCCCTTCATTTGAATGTATGAGTTGACAGTGGACATCTCTGTGTTAAGTAGGTCAAAACCAGGTTTGTGCTCTTTGTGAAGTCACGTTAAGACATTTGTCAAGGCGGAGCAGGCTGCCTTTCCTAAAAGCTTCTGCCATAAAGCGAATGTTTAGTCCTTGTGAGTAGACGATGAGCGCCAAGAGCGTGTATCAGTCTGAAGAAGAGCCTGAATATTTCATTGCAAGACAATGGGGATATATTTGTGTTAATGTTTCATAACTGTACATTTATCAAGGCGTGAAGGCCCCCATGTGTGTCTGTGTGTGCGCGTGCACACGCCCCAGTTTTAATGTTTGATGAAGGTTTGAGGTTTGAGGAGGGAGGTGTTGTGTGCTTGTTTATGCCTCGATGCGTCTCTCTTTGGGTTTATTCACAGGAGGATGACCTGTGAGCTCCAACGTGTGGCAGGCGACTCTGCGGGTGTGTGTCTTAAAGTGCGCGTCAGAGTGTGTGTGAGGGATTTTGGAGGGGGGGGACCATGGGAGCCATAAAAGATTTAGCTCCTCCGGCTGTATTGTTGTGGAGATAACAAATGTTTCCATTTAGTGATCATCCATGAGTTATAACTCACAGGACATAGCTCATGCTGTCTGGGTGTGTATGTCTGGATTTGTGCGCTTTCACAGCCTCCATATAGATAACGAGTGGTCAGCCCCGGCGAAATGAACAGAGCACAGTTAGAGCACTGTGTAGTCCTAGTACAAAAGATCCCTGCGTGCCACGGTGAGGTTTTTGAGGCCCTTAGGTGAGCACACAGACACATTTTGGCATATTCATATAAGAAAGCTCTGTCCAATTCTTCACATTCAGCTTTATTCCTGACACAGATGGACAGACACAGACATTTTGATAGAACACAGATACACACACACACACACACACACACACACACACACACACACACACACACACATACACTCACACACACACACAGCTCTATTATGCAGTAGACCTCTCCATCCAATTGATCACAGGCATGAATTTCAGAACAAAAGGGAAATATTCCACCTCAAAGGGCAGAGAATTTCTAACAGAATGGCTAAACGCGCCGCGCTGTACTCACCGTATACTTCTAAAGCCTTTGTAACACTGAATGAGTTATAAAGTGCGAAACAATGTGTGTGCACGCATGTGTGTGTGCACATGGACAAGGGTAAGCCGCTGAGCACTTCAAACCAAGGGCCTAATCAGCACCCCGTAGCCCACCCACACAACCTATCTCTGTATCTCTTTCTCCTCTGCTCATCTTATTTCCATTCCCTCTCCCCCTCCCACGGACTTGCCTCTGCATTGTCCTGCTCTCCCTTCCTTCCAGCCCTCTCTTTCTCCCCTTCCCCTCTCCCTGCTCCTCCCTTGAGATGGCAGCAGTGGCGATGGTGGGGGTGACTGGAGGGTGTGTGATTGGGAGGCCGGGCGGAGGGGGGGGGGGGGGGGAGAGTCCTGGGAATGCACAACGCAAACTCAGTTTCGAGGTCAGCGGAGTGCTTTCCCCGTCCTGGTGGTGATGTTGGAGGGTGAGGACACGCCGGGCTGATCTAGGATCTGTGTCCCTGGGGAGCAGGCGGTGACAAGTCCACTGTCGAATGCTATGACGCTGCTGAAATATTAAAGCTAATGGGATCGTAGCGCTGCATGCCTGCATGTGTGTGTGTGTGTGTGTGTGTGTGTGTGTGTGTGTGTGTGTGTGTGTGTGTGTGTGTGTGTGTGTGTGTGTGTGTGTGTGTGTCAGCGTGAGTGTGTGTTGCACATAAGTTGTAGCTACTTGAAGTGAAGTGGAGTGAACAAAGTGGAATGGAGATGGATAATGCATTACACTCTAAACAATGGCACGGAAGAGAGGGTTTGGGCCGTAGAACAAAACCTACTTCTGAATGTGAAAAATGGTGGAGAAGAGGAGGGGAAATAGGAAGGGAGGAGATGGGAGGTGAGGACAGAAGAGAGAGGGTAAGAGAGGGAATGAGAGGAGAGGAAAGGAGACTAGAAGAGAATAGAAGAGAATAGAAGAGGGGATATAAGAGGTTAGGAGAAGAAAAGATATTGGAAGTGAGGAAAGGAGATAGGATTAGAGGAGAGGAGACAGGAGGAGAGGAAAAGATGAGGTAGAAACAAAAGAGAGGAGGGGAGACAGCAGGTGAGGAAAAGAGAGAGTAGAGGATATAGGATGAGAAAAAACAGGAGGAGGGATAAGGAGACATGAAGAGGAGAGAAGAGTGGAAATAGAAAGAGAGGAGATGGGAGGTGAGGAGAGAAGGGAGAGGATATGAGAGGGAATGAGAGGAGTGGTGACCGAAAGAGAGGAGAGGAAAGGAGACAGGAAGAGAGGAGAAGAGGGGAGATAATAGGTGAGGAGATGAGAAGGGAGGAGAAGGGACGCGATAGGATAAAAGGAGAGGAGTGGAGATAGGAAGAGAAGAGAAGAGGGGAGATAGGAGGTGAGGAGATGAGAGGGAAGAAGGGAGGAGATGAGACGAGATAGGGGGAAGCGAGAAACGGGGAGATAGGAAGTGAGGCAAGGTGAGGAGAGGACTTAGGAAGAGTGGACAAGAAACCAGAGAAAATTAAATAGAAATAGTGGAGAATAGCACATTAGAATTAGAGACTGTTAAGATCCTTCAGCTGCCAATAAGTAGGCACACACACACATAAGTAGGCACACACACACACACACACACACAGAGCGGCTTCAAGCTATCACACACATTGCCTGGAGCACAATACAGCTCGTTAGTGGGTACATGCCCAAAATGAGTCGCTCTCCCTCTTCTCAACCCCTCCGTCTCTCAAGCAGTTGTCAATGTTATTATTTCCAAATGAACACACACAAATGCGATACATTGTCTGACAGAATATGCTATAAATACACCGTGTTTGCCGTGTGACAAACACACTGAGCGGGGGAAAGAGAGAGTTGCTACCACGCTGCAAAACAACGAGATGCTATATGTTTAGGGGGGAGGGAGAACATGAACAACAATTAAAAATACAGTAGTAGGTTGAGTGTGAGTGAGTGTGTGTGTGTGTGTGTGTGTGTGTGTGTGCATTTGAGTGTGTGTTAGAAAACACCCACAGCAGAACTTGTTCATATGAGACCTGAGAGGAGCGTGTTGAAATCAGTGTTGCTGTGTGCAGCTTGTGGGTATGCGGTTAAATTATGGATTTCAGCCTGCTGCCTCTGTCACTCCCTCACACACACACACACACACACACACACACACACTTAGAAGGCGGATGTGGGATCTCGTTGCTGTAAGATATAGACAGAGCGCTGTTTTATCACAACGACTGTGATGTTAATTAAAATCAGACAGACGTTCGCGAAGAAATAAGTTGAGCTCATTTCCATTTTGTGTGAGAGCGAGAAAGTAGGCCACGCTTTGGAGGCGCGCCACCTTCGCTGTCCTACGGAAGAGAAATGACTGACAAGCCGGGAGAGGAGATTAGGGGAGGGGAGAAGATGGCCTCCCTTGTTTGTTGTCCCCCTGACAGTCCACACAGACAGCAGACTGCCATGCCAATGTGTCATACACCTATCAAGTCTCCAAACGCCAAAAGTGGGCCACAGCCTCGACTGTTTCTAATTCTTCCCACAGCACCTCATCCTTAGGCTCAGCAGGGCCCCTCTGTGTCGCCTCACATGAGGCCCATTGAGTTGTCTAATGGATGAACGCTGCTGCCCTGCCCTGATGGCGCACTGTGCCTTGTTAGTCTCGGGTAAAACACTCGTACACATTAAGTCTCCGCATGAGGCTTCGTCGTCGTCCCTCCACTTGGTCACACGAGCTAATTTGCATAAGCCGCCTCTTATTGACACGCACATATGTAACCACCTACAGCAAGCGCACAAATGCACACGCAAGCCTCCCATAAGCCCTCAGGGAGACACACACACACACACACACACACACACACACACACACACACACACACACACACACACACACACCTAATTTCCCCAAAACCCACCCCTGCGTGCCTGCTGAGATGCAAGGATTTAAGGGAATTTGCCTGCCAAAGGGGAATCGTGCTGGATTTCATCATTCAAATATGTTATTGCGACGCCTTAGGACAAATTGCCGTGTATTAGTGAGCGTTCACTACTCGTTTCCATTGCCAGAAACAAGATAAGTTTTCTGCTCCCATGCATCTGTGAATTCACACTGGAAATAAAGTGGAAAAGGTCACTCTTGCAATATGAAAGAGGGTTTATCTGCAGATAACAGTGTATTTTCTGGTTCAGAAGTGATAGGTGATGTAAATTTCATTCAGATGAAAAGATATTCCATTATTCCGCCAAGTTAGTATCTCCTGTGATTTATCAATGGAGTGGCCTCAGGAGGTATAACTGGTCCCTCAGTTTGAAGCAGAAGAACTTTCTTTAGTTTCTGGATTTGGCAGAGAGCGTTTCATATTTACACAGTATTGGTTGGACTGGAAGGCCTGTGGGAATCTGGGATTTAGGTGAAATGTTCCTCTTTCAGGTGGATTTCTAAAGCTGGAACCAGTTGTGGAAAATAACTCAGTACTGCACTCAAGTACACTTTGAGGTATTATTTTCATTTAGACACTTTATTATTTTACTCCACTACATTAATATGGCAGCTATAGTTATTTCACACATCAAGATCTCACGTACAAAACACATGATGAGGTTTTTAAAAATGACGCATTGTTATAAAATACCCAACATTAGCTTATAAGAAATTGATAAAGTAGTAATTGAATATTTTGGGAAATAAGCTTATTTTCTTTCTTCCTGAGAGTTCAATCTTGTCATCTAACTCTCTGCAAAAAGGGGAAAAAGCATATTTCCCAAAATGTGGGATACAGCAATGCACATCAATGCATCAGCTCAGGTAATGTGATGATATCACATACGATAGTAGCCTATATCACCATTTACTCCATCAAATACTTTTACTTTTGATACTTTGATTCTGCATGTAACACTTACATACTTTTATTTAAAGCTAGAGTTGGTAGTCTTGAGAAGCTAGCAAGAGTACAGTTTAAAATGATCCATCCAAAAAACCCAGCCCAGTGTTTCCAATGAAAGTAGTTGACAGAATGAGTGCACGTGCAGGACTTTTTCAATGCAGGACTTTTACTTGGGCTTATCTTTACATTGTGGTATTACTACTTTTACTAAAGTAAGGATTACCCAATACATGTGTCGTATTCGGGCAGAGTTGCAGGCCACGTTTTGTTAAGAAAAGCACATTTCCATTTATAAAAGAAAAGAAAAAAATTGCCACGTGACTGTTTTTCTCTTATGTATGACTTTGTGTCTGATGGGACATGGTCATATGGTTATAATGAAATACTATATGTTTGAGATAATAATGACTGTGTCAAAACACATGTCAGAAGCAACTCATGAGCTCATTTCATCTGTATTTATGCATCTCCCTGAACGCATCTCCATAATGACATCATCATGCCAGTTTCACCAGAAGAAGCACTCCGGCCAAGAGTAGACGTTTTATCTGTCTCGTTAGTGACTCCACTCATAAAACTTGGCTGGTGAGCCCGGTGCAGTCCGCGGGGGTTTGCAGCTACGATATAACTCCCGCTGCTTGGACCCATTCGGCACCGTTTAGCGAGGGAAACTCTCTGATGGCTTTTGTCTTGTGTGGACTAATGGTAGAATGGCTCAGCACGACGCGCCTTTGATGCTTTTGATGCGCCTCATTAACAGTTTAAATTTACACCTGCCTCATGCATTCCTGCAGGATCCCTTCTCACATGTGAATGGGAATGTTTGTTCTGCATAACGAGCCTTGTGAACACTTCCGTCTCTGATGTCTTAATGGAGTCGCACTTATTGATTTCTTAACATTTTTACATATAAATAAGTGATTCCTGGTTGTCCATTTGAAACACTATTTGCGCCCTAATACTGCAAGTCTATAATGTATATAATAGAGGCTTCTGATATATTTAACAGCAAAATGGCTGTATGTGATGTCTTGTTGACCTGCAGCATCCCTCTCTTATTGTTAATTAGACTTAATTGATCCATATAGACTGGCTATAGCTTAGTTACAATATCATTTAAATGTGTCCCACGCTTAAGAATTCATCCCAAAGGGTCTGTGGGTTCACTGCTGGGACCTATTATCCTTAGTTAATAAATGCAAACATTTGTTCCTGATGGCTCACTTAACCTCTTAATTTATGTATGACCACCGGAGCCTTATTCAGGAGAGAGCCATCGGTCAAACAGACCTTCACAGAAAGGCCCCGCATGGCCTCTTTCCCTCTTTCATCTCCGCTGTAAAACTACGTGTTTCACGCAGCAACGAGCGCCGCTGCGCAGCCAGAGCTGGCGCTCCAACACGCCTAATTGTCTTGCGTATTGACAAGACGGTTCCGGTGTATTACTGATTTTCCACAGCTTCGTGACGGTGCAGTGCCTTGGTTTAGGACATCTGTGGGGGGTCAGGGGTGAGGGCAGCCCCGGAGCTACGTCCATCTGCCCAACAAATACCCAAGTCTTCAGACACAAGCCTGCTAAACACCTCTAATAGCCTGTATAACATTTGCATTATTAGCCCCTAATGAGCGAGCCGATGTGAATGGAGAATAAGGCTATTTCATTATCAATGAAATACCGCCTATAATAAATGATAGCTGCAGAGTAAGATGAAAATAATGACACAGTGCAAATTTCTCCCTATTATCTTGTCTCAAAGCTGCATCGCCTGAGTGGCTTTCTTTGTGCAATCAAAGGATATCAAGCTGAATCTAGGACACAGACATGAAACAGCAACTTTGAGATGGTTTCCTAATCCTCTAATCTTTTCTAGGAGGACAACTCTGAGATGTGTCCTCAAACTCAGGCAGTGGATTTTTAAAATATGCAGTGCCTCTGCCTTTTGGAATTAGAGCTACTCTTAAAAAATATAAATGCATGTGAAAAATAAACACCCCGCCCCACTATCTCTCTCTTTATGTACATATTGTTATAGCTCTATGAATGCTATGAATGACCCATATAGTTGAACATTTAAAATTAATGGAAATGATGTACAAAAGCTGTTTTACCTGAAGAACATGCACATGATAAGATATGTCTTATTCTATAGAGCCTCTCACCATAGAGTGGATTCTATGTTTTAATGATGATACCATGATAAGAATGTGAATATATATATGAGAATGTAATTTATTTATAACTTGGTCTCAAACTTGCAATATACAGTAACTACATGTGATGTGCTTTTCCTGCTGCATCCTGTCACCTTTAAAGGGCACTGACCTTTAGAAATAAAGAACATTACAAATGACAACCTACCATAGCCTGGATTTGACCAAAACAATATATTACACTTTCATAATTAAAAGTCTTGCTGAGCCGCGTGATGTTTCCCCGCTGCACCACATATCAAGGTAATGTCATTTAAGTTAATGTAATGTAATGTCCTTGACGAGGAGTTGAAGGTGTGCTAATCACAACCCACGGTGAGCCTGTCGCCTGCATCTGTTTTGAGCTCACTGTGACTCTTTCTGACAGAGCAGAATATGTCCATATGATGTGGATGAGACCTATCTTTTTTGAACAAATATCACCACTAATAAAAGATGCATTTTATGTCCTATATCTTTAAAGTAGAGTTAAAGCATCCTGCCGGTTCGCCAGTGGAAAGCATTGTGAAGCAGCAACAGCAGGAAAGGTTTGGTTTGCAATTACAGATACTTAACACAGCTCCAATAGCTGGAAACGATCAGTAATCGATAAGATGAGGCTGATATCTGAAAATACAAACGTGAGTACAGGAGTGAAACTAAACTCCAAACCATGGAGATTCAGGTAAAAGCTACAATAGTGACTGATGAGAGCGGTGAGGTTGAACCAAAGCAGTAAAGCCTCAGGCCGTAAAACCAAAACAACAAGCTGAAAGATGCTGAAATGTTCTGTGAAGCTGAGAGGAACTGATAATTCTCTGTCTGTCCGTTACTACGAGCTCCATCTTTCTCATTACACACAGTCATGTGATATATTGTTAATGGTGTGGGGAGGTAATGGCCTAGTGGTCTAGTGTTACAGCTTCCAAATACAACACCAGATGGTTGTAAGTTCAATACCAGAGCGGCCACCATTGTGCCGCTGAACAAGGTACTTAACCCTGAGTTGCTCCAGGGAGACTATCCCTGTAGTTTGTTCACTGTAAGTCGCTCTGGATAAGAGCATCTGCTAAATTACCTGTAATGACCAAGTAAACACGAGTCAGATAATCTTACAGGTTTTAAACAAACTTCGCCAAACTTATCCGATAGAGAAAATAAGGGCAAACGGTAAAATTACGACCCTGACCACTAACTGTCCATTGTAAACATCCATCACAGTTTATAGACCAACTCTCTGATTCAACTTTGACCTGCTGTAATCACTGTAGTTGTTCATAGGTTTCCCTTGAAGTGCCTTAAACCTGCATTCTTCCTAATTCATTCCCCCCAACAGGGCGACTCCACTGGTTGTAAAAAGAAGTCTATGAGAAAAACTTCTTACTGGATTTATTACCTCAGTAAACATTGTAAACATAATTTATGGTCTCAATCTCTAGTTTCAAATCTTCTTCAATACAGCATGATGTTCTTTTTGTAAATTATGTTCCCATGTAGAGTAAAATAGACAATAAAGCAGTGTACGCTTTAGGTGGCTACCTTGTGATTGTCAGGTTGTTACCACTCAGTGTCCGGTTTGGGTGTTGTCCGCGTTTTACAACTTAAATCCATCCACAGTTTGTTTTTATTTCATGAAAGTTCATTGTAACCTCTTTAACATGTAACATGTCTGTTGATCGGACTGCTCCTGTTTCTGTCACCTTTTGGACTTTAGTGAGTACAATGTTATCAGAAACTACAGAAACAACAACAATCATCATCAAATAACAAGCATCGAAAATATTGTTGATAAGTTGAAATGAACCAAAATTATCTTTTGAAATATCACCATGAGGAAAATACTGGGCTGGTAGTGCGTTGTCTTGAAATCTCAGCGGCTGACAAAGACGTCATTCAGTCATTGTTTTTCATCACCACCTCCAGCTGACGTATCACGGTTCCTTTGTGCTACATTATGGGAAAGTAATACACCTGTCGTACTTTTCACTTCTTGGTAAATATCAATCTGGGTCTCTGCAGTGATGTAACTAACTGAATTAGATCATTTAAGGACACGTTGTGTAACTTTAAATCCTACGGGGTTTCCTATGTAGTCCATTACATACACTCTCCTCCTAATATAGTCTGATCAGCTGTGGTGAAATCCAGGTTTTGAAGGACTCGTCTGGCCCCTGTACCCCAGCCAACCCCACCCACCAAACACAAACAAAAGGCCCCTTGCTCTGGCGGAACGAACCGAGTTTGGCCCACTCATTGCGTTTGTTAGCCCCACAGAGACCCTGAATATAGAACAGCTATTCTATCTAATGAGGCAGAACTTCATGGCTGCCTCTATAAAACTTTGTCAGCCTTCTGTTCTCTGGCAACAAAGACTGAGTTTTTTTTTGTTTCACCCATTTTTCCCCTCCCTAGTGACACACAAACTGTTAAGATGAATTGAACGCGGGCTTTTTCCTCTTGGTGACGCGAGACAAGTGTTGCAAACAAAGATGACTGTGTGGAGAAATAGGGCGCTTAGACGGGAGGAGCGATCAAGAATAACGTCTCCGCAGGGAGAGCTTTGATGACACGGGGTTGTAGTTTTATGAAATAGCCTACATTTGGCTTTGTGTCGGTGGTCTGTGAGGAATTGTGAGTGAGGATGTTTTCCTCCACTTTTTATATTCTAATCTATAAAGATACTTCCTAGACCAAATACTAATTTGACTATTTCTCATTTATTGTGAGAAAAGATAATTGGATGTTGCCTGCTGTGTGTGTTACTGTGCCTGCAAGGATCTCTGTGTTTACATAGCCTGTTTTTTTCTCTTTGATGGCAACGGGACCCAAAGTGTAGCACGCTAACTGCATTTCATAACTGTATCACTTGAATTTATAGTCCTGCAACCAAAACACTCTTTATTTCAGCAATTCATAACACAAGTGTAGATTCAAAACGTTCTTTCTGATTGAAGTGCAAATCTGGGATAAAAGATTTAACATCACATTTAGGGACTGTACAACAAATATTTTGGTGGTGAGGGGGGCTTAACCTTGTCAGAAAAAAGCAAGGCCCTCCCCATGGTCACTGATGTTTTCTTTGAACCCTCCTCTTGACTTAAAACTGCAATGTGACATGTCAAAAATAAAATACGTTTTTTTTCAACTTGTTTAATCCTGTACACCAATTCAAACCTTTAATATCTTAAGGGGGAGCTTTTTACAGGTCTTGGGGAGTAATATTGCAAAAATATTGCATAAATTCTTTTGTGGCTCCAGAGGGAGCTGCGTAAAACTGACAAATAAATGTTGTCAACTGACGCTGAGTCAGTGTCCCCTGGGGCTGAAAACTAAAAGTTTGAAAACAAAAGAAAATGAATTGGAGAGTGTGGACTGTGGAGTTGAAAAGAAGTGATCTCACCAGACTTCTGTAGACCGCTCCTAATCCCTGCCTGAGGCTACATCAGCCGCTACTAGCATAACACACCCCTATCTCCAACTATCTGCAAATGAGTTGCATTCTGGGTAATGTAGGCGCTAGGTTTTTACAGGAAAGGAGGGTTAGGGGAATGTGTTGAATAAAACTATATCTCTGGTCCTGCTCATAGACTGAAGAAGACGTGACGCCGTTGGTGTCACCAATTGGTTTGTGGATTACAGTTTTGAAGCATCGAGTTTGGGTAACATTTTTAGGATAACCAAAATGTTACAGTTAACTTTCATGAACTGAAAACACGTTTTGAAAGGTTGTAAGACGAAAACACGGACAACACCGGGGAAGCGACCTTTCAATCACAAGGTAGGCATGAACTCATTAGGAAAGTGTTTACTGAGGTAATAAATCAAGTGAGATGTTGGGTCATTTTCTCATAGACTTCTATGCTGGCTATTATAAAGAATGCAGGTGAGGCACTTCTGCATTGGCTTCACTCAAGATTTCAAGATTTCGAGTTTGCCACTTGGTTCTGCTTCACCTTTTCTCAACCCCTAATCATTTGTGTGCACTCCCTTAGCAAAACTGGTGAGAACGTTTTGTGATTATAAATATTCAAACTCAAATAGCTACTAAAACTAATATAGTGCATTATCTATTTGTGGTTGACTAAACTTTGATTGAAACCTAATAACGGTGGTGTCAATCCATCAAATGTCATTTATTTGCGTACCACGTTTCCCACATGAAGTGCAATTCAAATTGCGCTGACAACACACAGCATATGAAGCGTGAGGACTTTGACACACCAGATCAGAGGAAACCAAACCTGTGCTCTCTCAGACAGATATGCTTACTCATGAGCTGTCATGCAGCGGAAGGTCTCGAGTGGCTCACTTTAGTGGCATCTCATCCTGGGCAGAGCGCGACTGATCCAGGAGATCTGAAAGATCATTTTGTCCTTTAGTAGATAGCCTACTTTGGTGTGCAGATTGTCTTTGCGGCTTCGCCTCATTAGTCCTCTCATAGCCTGCATGAACAATCAGGGCTGGGCTGCTGAAATATTGATTAGCTCTATAGTGAGCGGAGATATATTAAAAAAATGTTTTGGTGTGGGGCGTATTTTGGTGCTTATAGACTATTTGTTGAATATAGTTATTTGTCTTCGGTGGCTGTTTACTCCCGAGGGGAAAACAATGCCTTCCCTTCAAAGTCTTGCTGGCACATGCAGAGAGGACACACTGATCGCATAATGCCATGGTTGTGTGTTTGTGTGCTGCTGCCTGCCTTCTGTCTGTGTGTGTGTGTGTGTGTGTGTGTGTGTGTGTGTGTGTGTGTGTGTGTGTGTGTGTGTGTGTGTGTTGTGTGTGTGTGTGTGTGTGTGTGTGTGTGTGTATGTGTATGGTGTCCCCTCATATTTTGTGTTGTTTTATATGAACCATGTGCTGTAACGTTCAAAGAGAATTATATAGTATTGTTTATGGAGGGTGACTCCATAAACAGGGGAGCTTTAATGCTCTGTGAGAGAGGAACCGCACCGCTGAGTTTACTGCCAGCTGGACTTGTGTTACCTGTACAATCCTCTTTAGTCACATTAATATAGCCCCGTGACGTGCTCTAAATAGCACTGCAGGGACTTGAAACAGCAAGAAAAAGTGGGGAAATCGAGAGAGAAATAAGAAAAGGTAAGATGGAAGAGGAGTGGGAGAGGGGATAAGAGAGAGGAATTACAAAGTAAGTGAGAGTGGGAGTTCTGTTGCCTATCAAAAGTTTAAAAAGCGTTTCCACCTTGGCTGCTAATGCACTCGGTGATTGTCTTGTGTGACTCATAAAGTCTATAAAGTAGGTTAGTGGGTTATTGCTTAAAGTTTATGAGCTAATACGGGCAGGCTAAGCCTCAGCAGTAAAGCTATTCTGTTGGGAATGAACGTAAAACATGCATACTGTTATCATGTAACCAAAGTAAGGCTGCCCTCTCTTAGTCCACTAAGATTAGTCGTCGTTAATGCTTTTTCATGCTGCATGACTTATTTCCAAGAAACTGAAGAGCTCTCTGGTAAACACAAGATTTGAAGTGGTGTCTTTGCATGATTCTTGGTAGAGAAATTCAGTTTTACAGATCCATCAATTCTTATTAAAACCTCCATGCTCAAACACATTGATGATAATCACCCAACAACACAGAGTCTACATGCTAGCAGCTCTGTGAAGCTTTACTGCAGTTCCACCGTGATGCACATGTGTTGCAAAATGCCAAACACAGGCAGCGAAGGTTGAACACAAGTACAACACATTTGTCATCGTTTAAACACAACGACTCAAAGCTGTTCACACTTGTTTCTAATGATGTGATCAACCGATTTAACACACTATATAAGCAAGTTCAAAGTGCACCTGTGAATACAGACAATGGATGAAAACATTTTGAGAGGCTGAGGAGGAAGAGGTGGAAGAAGAGGAGGAGGAAGAGTACGAGTAAGAGGTGGTGGGCCAAGAGGAAGCTATCAATGCCGAGGAATAACCAGAGCCATCATTTCAGATGCAATCCGGGCACCTGCCCTTTGCGAAACAGCTGAGGAGAAAATGCGCCAAGCAAGCAGTTCAGGGGTGTCAAACTCAATCACAGAGAATGAAAATGAAGGCATCGTTTCGGGGGTGAAGCTTGGAAACTGTGCAGCGAGCACAGAGTCATACTTTGCCTTGAGTGTGTCGTTACACTGGAGGTCAATCAGCTCCATTTGGTTGTTCACATGTGCTGTTTCCACGTCAACTGCAAACGGATTGCTGAGCAGTTCATGCGCAGTCGGGAACACAGCGGTGGAGATGTTTGTCACTGTTTGGAAACACGTAGTGACCAAAGTTTCCTTCTGCATCTGAGTCTCCCACAGGCAGCTCTGCTCTCACTGCATCATACATGTCCGTGATCACACGGCCCTGAAGCTGCAAGTTTAACAGTGAGATGCTTCGTTATGTCGCACATAAAGGCCAGCTCACATCGTCACTTTCGTCCCAGAGATCTGTGAGGTGTTTCCCTTTGCTTCCTGCAGATTTCCTCACGCAACTCAAAAAATCTATTCTATTCACTTTCCCTCGTGATATACTTAAAACTCAATTTTATTAAATATATGGCTCTCAAGGAAATACATTTAAAAATATTTGGCTTTTATAGCTCTTCCAGCCAAAAAGGTTCCCGACCCCTGGTCTAATGAATGCTCTGTAGATGTTTCTATTTTGACTGGAAAAGTGCATGATGTGAAAGCATTGTTTGATTTGTGCCAGAGGAGTCTGTGGTTTTGTGACTGTAGCTTGAGTTTTGTGTTTAAAGTTTTGAGAAAGTGGGTGAAGGTTTCAAGAAATGTGTTTTAGCAATCGTAAAAAGTAATACTCAAATGTTTGGCCTACTATGTGCACCATCTTAGTGCAGATTGTTACCACGCTAACATTTGCTGATTAGCACTAAACACAAAGTAATGTTGAAGCTGATGGAGATTTCATTGGTTT
Organism: Cottoperca gobio; assembly: GCF_900634415.1. Lineage (NCBI taxonomy): Eukaryota > Metazoa > Chordata > Actinopteri > Perciformes > Bovichtidae > Cottoperca > Cottoperca gobio. The sequence goes on from NC_041371.1 coordinate 19,064,586, forward strand.
TGCAGCTATTTGGTCATAAATTAATCATTTTGAGATGATAATGGCACGAGATCAAAAGTTAAGGGATCACCAGAGTTATTACAATTCATCTTGAGGGGAACCTAAATGTAATTCCCAAATTGTACAGCGATCCATCCAATCGTTGTTGAGACACTTTAATCTTAACCAACACATACCAACGTCATGGCGGCGTTAGAAGTTGGGGGACACATAAATGAAATATTTGTGCCAACATTAGATACTCCACTGACTGAGTTAAATTTATTTAGATTCATCATTTGGATTCACCATGAATGTGTGAACCAAATTGCATGGAATACATAACTGTGTTGGGGTATTTCACTATGAAAAAATGTTAAAGTCATGAGGAAAGGTCAGGGGATCACTAAAACAGATAGGCTTGAGTTTGAGTTTATCAGCATTCATGGTCATAGTTAACAACGGAATAGTAATGATAATGAAAAAAAATGAAATATATCTGTACATTATTGTACATCATAAACAATACAAAAACTATATATTTATCTATACACACATACTCATACACATTTAAAACCATACGCCATGCATACATTAAAAAATGTCATAAATCAAAACGCACTAAAAAGAAAACAAACAAAACAAACCTCAAAGATTCCACCTATCCATCTTTTGTTCCTCTCAGTTCTGTGTTGTACAGTCTGACTACACGTCTCTAGGGACCACAAGTGTCTGAACAAAATTTGATCGCAATTCATCCGCTAGTTGTTGAGCTAGCATGGCTGAGAAAAAAAAACTGTATGAACAAAACTTTTCAGAGTTGACTTTTCAGTGACTGTCTCACACTTGTCAGCTTGATACCTGATGGAGCTGATCTGTCTCTGGAGCAGCTTTTGAGAAGTTTTACTTTAATACCCTTACATAAACATTGAACTAAAGCTCACAATTTGACTGAATATTCATCTGTCATGCAGTAATGCAGTGTTTTAAGCCTCTGTTACTTCTGTTTCTACAACATTACTAATTTCTTGCTAAGTGAGTCATTTGGCCAGTAAAAGTCTTTCTATAGATCCCTATGCGCCTCAGACAATGTCCCATTGATTGATGAATTATTATCACAGCCAGTTATGACCACCAACCTGCTTTCTGCTACATCAACCTTGCACATCAAACGCAGCTCATCTGCATGCTGGTGCCTGTTTATTTGTGAATGCACATGGACCATGCAAAGGGGAGAGAAGAAGGGAAACATAACTTCACATGAATGATATGCAGACGTCTGCCATTCCCTCCCTCCATGCTTCTCTTAACTCATCCACCCCCATCTGTTCATTCAAAGCACGGCACAATCTGGCGCACTGCAACCATCAGGTGTGCGCACACACAGCCCCCCCCCCCCCCTGCAGCCTTTTATTACCTCACGCACTAACTTTAAGCTTCTGTTTGTCTTCAAAACAAGGAAATAAAGCATTCGGAGAAACATCATTAGACCAGACATAAGCATCTCATTCTTTCTCTCCGATTATTTCTCTACTAGACAGGCAGGGGCCACACTTGGTGACGTTTAACTCCCCAATATATCGTTCCTTTATTCAGGCCTGATGAGTGAATTTTTATGTGCGCTCCTCCTGACCTCCCCTGAATCACACGCCAGTGATGGAAACAGCGAGACAAAAGCGGACGAGACTCAAAAGCACTGAAAGGAAGAATGAGAGGACAGGTGGGAGGAGTTCGGAGGGAAACCGTCCTGCGAGCTTTTAAATCATCATTGGAAACTCATTAGAAAGCTGGCGGGGCCGGGCGGAGACGGCCGCACAGATTGCGCGCTCCCGAGCACAATACCGGTAATGAAGTGGAAGCTAAGAGGGAGTGTCCCAGGACAGATTTCTTTGCACTGGTTACTGCACTGGCCCTAAAGTTTCCCCTCAATCTGTATGTGGTGTGTAAAAAGCTGCATTCATGAGATGTTAACCGCTTTGTTTGTCGGGAGGAATTTATTCAAAGTGTTGCATCTATCAGCGACAGATGGGCTGGAAGGTGATGGATCGGAGCAGAAGTTAACTAAAGGAAAAAGAGATGGAGAAAAGACAATAAATGTTTAATGTAACTGGACGTTATCAATCTGGTGGCGTTCTGGTGCCAGTCCATGCCTGCTGCTTCATTCAGAAGAGGCTCACTGCAGTTCACTGCCTGTTGCTCCATTACATGTACACTGTTGGTCCCCTGTTCACAATGCAAAGTAGTCAACCAGCATGTCTAGTTATTCTAGCATTAGCAATTAGGTTGTTTTCCTTTAAACAAGCATATTTACACTGCAGTTTGGTGCGCTTTGTAACTTTTATTTTGACTGAAGGTATGTTAGTCTGACTTTTTTAGAAGAGCAGGAGACTCTTTTACTTTTCTCTTGTCCAAAATAATATATGAGATTTAAATTGAAGTTCACTTACAATTGTAGCCTACCAATTTAACACTTTATTGTGTAACTCTTTCTATGACACCCATCTCTATAAAGCATTATAAACATAAGCCTATTTATAATGTGTTATAATCTGCTTATAAGCACTGTATTAGTATAGTTATAAGCAATCACAAATATTCATAATGCTTTATAACAATAATCATAACACAGTAAAAATAAATATATAATGTCTTCATAATTGACTGACACTGACATTTCTTCTCAAGAATCATAGTGTGTTATAATTCCAATAGTTGTAATATATTTTAACCTTGTTATAATGTGTTATAATGTAAATATAAGTGACTACAAGTGGCCATTGTTTTTTCAATTCATGATATAGGAAGATATAATACATTACAAACGGGTTATAAGTCACTATAAGTGGTCATTGATTGCGTAAAGTGAAAAAATGTCATTAAGTCTGACCAACAATTATGAAGTATAGTATACGTCACCTTAAGAGTCATTCTAAAATGCTTTATAATGTGTTATGATTGCTGCTATAAAGCATTATGAATATGTATAAGGGATTATAACTAAAATCATACAGTGCAATAAGAAGAGTATAACTATATAAGTGTGTTTATAATGCATTATAGACATGGGTGTCATAGAAAGTGATACTGAGGGTTCAGTCAAGAGAAAGGTTCAAGGACAAGTCAGGGCTGCATCTAACCATTGTTTTTATTTTCTTGATTCATCAATTTGTCTGTAAAATGTCAGAAAATAGCAAAAAGAACGCTTGTCACCTTCTTCAAATCTTGTTTTGTCTGACCAACAGGCCAAACACCAAAGTTATGATATAAGGCTGAGAAAAGCATCGCTCTCACACTAGAGAAGCTGGAACCAGCAATGGTTTGTTGTGTTTTTCCTTGAAGAATGACTGAAAATATGAATAGATTGGTAAAATAACTATCAACTAATCGATTAATCATTTCAGATCTAAAGAATAGGGAGGGCCTGGTTTCTTTTAGGTTTTTTTGCAAAGTGAAACGTTCAGCCCACCTCAATAGCTTTCATACAACCCCTTAAATAATCTCATATAAACAATTATTAAATCAATTGTCTCTTTTTGCTTATAAGAAATAGCATACTATCTATTAAATTCACTGGGAAATTACCTGAACACGAGTGCCAGTCTCGGGGTCTCATCCTACAACCTTTATTTTTCACCTTTTAGGGTCACACAAAGGGCTCTAATTAACCTGCACACCATTTTATCGTGCATTCAATTTTCGATAAGAGTTCAGGAATAATACAGGTTGAATGGGCCCATTACCCCTTTGTAAATGAAGTGCGATCCTCTCTTTCAGACCTCCATACAGGGGCCGTGACACACGTTGCTCAAGTGTTGCACTCTGCAGCTGATGGGCGCATTCACTCCTAATCATTTTCATCAATAGTGCTGAGGATGAGGCCAGCCGAGCCCTGGAGTTCTGCGGTGGAGAGGCGATAATTGGATAATTAGTGCAGGGGACCAATTAGGACTATGTGCTTGTGATGGCACGCGAGTTAAGCAAAGGTTAGCTGGAAGCGGGAGCGGGTGGAGGGGCTACACTGATCGATTATTTTACCCCCCCCTTCCAACACGCAAGCACACACATACTCCATTTCTCACCCTCCTGTTCTCTCTCCCCACTTTCTCCTTCCACCGCTTATCTGAGGGACAAAAGACACCAAATCGCCTATTTCCATCTCAATGAGTTAAGCTGCAACGAGAGGCAAGGGATCGGGCGACCAGCTTCAGACCCCAAATACCCGGCAATCACTAGAGCAAATGGGACCACAATGGTGGTGAAAAGAAAGAAAAGAAGAGATGGAGGGAAGGGAGGGGGTCCTCTAAAGACATATTTATATACGTTAAAGAAAATGCTAATATGTCCCGTGAAGAATTGAGGGGATTTCGGAGACTCACTAATTCTGCTATTGTTGAACTCGCGTGCAGACGGGCGAGATCGACACGCTGGTCACGTGAGAGAATTATTCTTTTTTAGGTGTGTGTGTGTGTCCTTCAAACGACAGCTTTGTTGAGGATGCAAAAGTCCGTCAAACATTGTAAAGAAAAAAAAGTCTCCCTGTCTGTCTAATGCACGCGCACATGCACGTGCAGGGAGTTTAATCCGCGAGGCGAGACTAGTGTAATTTGCTTTTGATTGCTCTGTCTTTCTCTGTGTGTGAGAGAATGCTGAGCGGTATTAGAGTCCTGTGTGCTCTAAACACGAAATGAGAATAAACACGGCGGTTCTCACAGGGCGGAATAAAAACAGCCCCCATTGAGCACGTTATTATTATTACTGTGGTTCAATAGGAGCTCTCAGCCTTCAGCTGGGACACAATGCACTCTTCAATAAGCTTTACAGGGAAAGAGGGATCTTTGGGATCAGACTTCATGTTGCTGCTGACACAAATTCATCAGAGTTACCTTATCTTCATATTATCACTGATACTTTGCACCCCTTATAAATCATTTACTAATGCTTCATATACATCAGTTATAGCCATTAAGGAACACATTTGTAGTGTTGCCAGGCTGTTAAAATGCCTTTCGCTGGTGTTCATCCTCTATTTGGTAATAACTCAGTTATAAATGTTGGTGATGCATTCATAAAATCGTAATAAATTAATGAATTTGTGTCCAAATTTGGACAAACACACCTATTAAGGGACTGTACGTAAATTATTAGGGTGGTGAGGGGTGCTTAAAGTAATACTTCACCGCCAAAATAATCATTTGTATATCAATTATACATTTATATATTTGTTTTTCTCACATGCCTGCACGGTGAACGAAGAATCCAAAAATGATGAAAGGTCTTGATGAATGGAAGTAAATGGGGGCTGCGTTTAAAAACAGCAAAACTATATTAAAACATCTGTTTACAAACTCTCACACAACTCCTGCAGTATAATCCCAATCTCATTTATCCAATCGTAAAACTGCCTCCCAAACACATTTTCACTAAAACCTTGATATTTAAAACACTTCTACACTCCTCTGTGCAAGTTAGAAGTGTTTTAAAACGTAAGGTTTTAGTGAAAATGCATGTGTTTGGGAGGCAGTTAGCATACGACTGGATAAATATGACTTGGATTATACTGCAGGAGTCGTGTGAGAGTTTGTAAACGTGGCCCCCATTTATTTAAATTCCTCAAGACCTTTTGTCTGTTTTTGGATTCTTCGTTCACCGTGGAGGCGTGCAAGAAAAACTCATTTTGCTTCACGAATTCAAGAGAACACAGGGGGAGTAATTGAGATACATATGATCATTTGTGGGTGAAGTAATACTTTAACTTTATATGTTTCACTTTGTAAAAAAGGAAAATAAAGAATACTCTCATAAGAAAATGCAACACCCTCGCATGTCAAACACTTGTTAAAGCATGTACCTTCATTTAAACTATAATGTCTTCATAGAACTTCTTATGTGCAACACCAAAGTATGAATAAACCAGGGTATAGGGTCTTTTGTATTCTGCATGAGGCAAAGTGTAGCATTATGAGTCATGTTGCAAATGAAAGTTGTCTTTTTGATGTAGCTATTTATGTACCCATTAACAGGATGGCTGAAATAAAATGTAAATTAAGGGCGACAGAAAGAAAAGACACCCCTATAAGGGCTAATATTTTTTGCTGTAACGTCCTTAATGAATCACAGAATGATGTCTCCTTATCGTTTAGGACAGGCCTGACTGTGTCTAACTATGCAAGCTGCTTGACTAGATGTTGTCCATTCAGGTGTCTCCTATTTGACTTTCTGTGGCAGATGGGTTCTTTATAGAACATGCCAACTGATATTAGCTTCTACTGCAAGGCAAGTGTTGCCCCTGAAAAGCTGTGTGTGTGTGCGTGTGTATGTGTGTGTGTGAGGGGGAGAGGGAGGGGGTGAGTAAGGAAGAGAGGGAAAGAGTGAGTCCAATGAGAAGAATGAGAAAATCTCTTAAAGAGCCGTGACGGGGCCCCGTACCCTCTCTAAATGTATTTTAATAGGAGGGACCCTGATGTCCAGGGCAATTCATCTCCAATCTCCCCGTAATGAAAGGAGTCGTGGCTGGGACCGGGGCAGGTCTGGGGAAGGGGAGAGAGAGCGGGGATGGTTACAAAGGCTGCATGTGGCTTTGCCTCATTATGCTGCAGTTAGACGGAGGGCTGCATGGAGGCAGCGGGGGTTAGGGGCCCCCACAGACAAGCCTAGGGGCCACAATACCGGTATGGACGGCTGCAAAGGGAGACCATGCCATGCCATTATCCCGCCGCTACTAACGAGGGCTTCATACGCCTTTGATATAATCTCACTATTGAAATCCTGATAAATCCCCCCTGCGTTTACAGCCAAATCCCATTTGTAACGGGTGCGCGGAAGATTGTTTGAGTGCGTGCTTGACTGCCTATGTGTGTGAGTGTGTGTGTGTGTGTGTGTGTGTGTGTGTGTGTGTGTGTGTGTGTGTGTGTGTGTGTGTGTGTGTGTGTGTCTTCACCTGCGCCTCTCTGTTCTGGCAGGCGAGGCCAAGCAGAGTCGCATGTTAAACCGGGCCGTTACACTGGCTTTAATAAAAAAAACTATTTTGCGCACGAGACATCTCGTGAGCCGATCTGAGCTGAGACCGAATTAGAATAAAATCAATGCTTAAGTGGATATAGTCATTTTCTAGCCCCAGATAGGATCTGATAGGCAAACAATTACTGGATTACAACACACTAGGGGGATAAATAATAGAAAACGGAGCAAATTTATGGAATTTATTAATGAGAATAAAATGAGCAATAAAAAGATGCTATTACCACCAGTTACACCACATTCTTTGAATCCCCGGCGCAGCCATTATTCAGCATGTTAAGCTGTCTCAGCATTATGGGTCCATCAGAAGTGCATTACATGAAATTGTATCTGTCTGGGTGAGTAGATCAGGGCACTCTGAGGTTGGAGAAAAGGACAAATCACGTCATATTCTTGCATGAAGTTATTTTCCCACCAGATGTGGAGATGTCACTGGGACAGTTAGTCTGCCAGTGGCTGTTTTTTTACTCCAGTGGGTTACACAGGACACGTGCGTGGGGATCCAACTGAACAGTGTTTAAGCATAAATCTCTTTATAGTGAAAGTACGCCTATATGCTATAAGCATCATGAACAGACACTCCTATTCAAATGCTTTGTCCTCTAGCTCAGGGACACTGCGCATCTTTGTGCTTCCCCCCCCCCCATGTGTCGGTGCGCAGACTCATTTAACAGCCCGAGGAACATAAACAAGCAACGGAAACTATAGCTGTATTAAATCAAGCCCCGAGTTTAGCCCACATATTGGGTGCCAAGTTTCCCCGCACAGTCCAGGAATCTCTAAACAGGGTTTAGAGGTCTTTCAGAAGTCCCCATTTTTTCCCCCTCTCAAAGCCCGGATTGGTCACAGAGCGGCTCATTTGCATGCCTCGCCGTATAAACCCTCCTGCAGACACTGCAGCCCTCTTGCGCTGAGAGAGCAGCACACCTCCAGTAGAGAGAGAGAAGGAGAGAGAGAGGAGCGCATCCAGAGTGCGCATTGAAAGACATATGGAATATTTATTACTGGCTTTATACATCAAAATAAACAACCCCGGAGAGTCGAGGAGAGCGGGGGAGGAATAGCTTTTTGCAGTTTTGTTTTCCAACTTTAAATCGGACTCAGAGCGGACAGTTTTTAAGATTATTCTGGAGTGAAGGTGTCAAGATGGGAGAAATAGGGTGGAACGGGCTGTTGGTGCTTGTGTGCCTGGCTGCTGTCACGCAGGGAAAGACGGTGAAATATCAGACATTTGAGGAAGACGCTCCGGGGACAGTGATTGGAAACTTGGCCAAGGACATCTCCTCTACAGCCTTTTCCTCGGGGGGCTCCAGGACCAATTTCAGGATGATGAAACAGTTCAACTCCTCTTTCATCCGTCTGAGGGAGAGCGACGGGCAGCTGAGCATCGGAGAGAGGATAGACAGGGAGCGGATCTGCAAACACATCCTGCATTGCCTCATCGCTTTCGACGTGGTCAGCTTCTCCAAGGAGCAGTTTAAACTCGTCCACGTTGAAGTGGAGGTCAAGGACATCAACGACAACTCCCCCAAGTTCCCCCGGAAAGAGTCGAGTCTGGAGATCTCAGAGAACACAGCAGTGGGCACGCGGATCCCGCTGGACTTTGCTGTGGATGAGGATGTCGGGGCGAACTACATCCAAAGCTACCAGATCTCCGTCAACAGCCACTTTTCAATAGACGTACTCAGCAGGGCCGACGGGGTTAAATATGCGGAGCTGGTGCTCATGAAGGAGCTGGACCGGGAGACGCAGGGCTCTTACGCGCTGGAGCTGGTCGCTATGGACGGCGGCAACCCGTCCCGCACCGGAACAACGCGCATCAACGTCAAGGTGAAAGACTACAACGACAACAGCCCAGTGTTCGACAGGAACAGCTTCTCCGTGGATATGCCCGAGGACGCACCGGTGGGCTTCCTCCTGCTGGACCTGAACGCCGAGGACCCGGACGAGGGGCTGAACGGCGAGGTGGTGTACGGATTCGGTCACCAGGTGCCCGCAGAAATACGGCAACTCTTCAGAGTAGACAGGAAGACCGGACGGCTCACACTGGAGAGCCAGATTGACTTTGAAAGTAAGAACACGTACGAGTTTGACGTCCAGGCCACCGACCTGGGTCCGAACCCGAGCCCGGCCATCTGCAAAATTGTGGTGCAGGTGCAGGACGTTAACGACAATGCACCGGAGATCTCAATCACCCCTATGACGTCCATAACGGCGGGGATAGCGTACATCACAGAGGCGGCGGCCAGAGAGAGTTTCGTGGCTCTGGTCAGCACCTCGGACAGAGACTCCGGCGCTAACGGGCAGGTGCACTGCACGCTCTACGGACACGATCACTTCAGACTGCAGCAGGCGTACGAGGACAGCTTCATGATTGTGAGCACCACCCCGTTAGACCGGGAGAAAATCCCTGAATATAACCTCACAGTAGTGGCGGAGGACCTGGGCTCCCCTCCCTTCCGGACTATCACGCAGTACACCATCAGACTGACGGACGAGAACGACAACTCTCCGGTGTTCAGTAAACCAGTGTATGAGGTGGCCGTTGTGGAGAACAACGCGCCCGGCGCATACGTCACCACTGTGGTGGCGCAGGACATGGACCTGGGGTCAAACGGGAAGGTCAGCTACAAACTGGCGGACACATACTTTATGGGCTCCCCCATTTCCACCTTCGTGTCACTGGACCCCGCCAGCGGCTCGCTTTACGCGCTGCGCAGCTTCAACTATGAGGTGATGAAACAGCTGGATCTCCGAATCACGGCCAGCGACGGCGGCTCCCCGCCTCTGTCCGGCAGCGCGAACGTGTATGTGAGGATAGCGGACCAGAATGATAACGCTCCGGTCATCACTCAGCCGCCTCTCAATAACGGCTCCGCCGAAGTCCTGCTGCCCCGGGACTCACCGACTGGCTACGTCATCACCCGGGTGGACGGGCGGGATGCGGATGAAGGCGTGAACGCAGAGCTGTCCTACGGGCTGGCCACCGGGGAGCCCTCCGTGTTCTCCGTTAACAAAGCCACCGGGGAAATCTACCTCAACCAGGTGCTCAGCCATGACGTGGACGAAACCCTGAGCGTGACCGTGACTGTGAGCGACAACGGGAGGCCCGCGCTCACCTCCACCGCCACGCTCCACTTCCTCATCATCGCAGGCTCCCCGCCGAGCGACAGGACAGTGTACCAGTCGGGCAGCGGGGACGGGGTACCCGCGCAGTGGGACCTGTCTGTGGTGATTATCGTTGTCCTCGCGGGGAGTTGCACGCTCCTGCTGCTCGCCATCATCCTCATCGCCACCACCTGCAACCGGCGCAAGCGCGACAAAAGCGGAGACGACAGCGACTCGTACGGGGAGAAGGGCACGCTGGAGCGGGGCAGGAACCACGTGGCGGACAACCCGCTTCTGCCTCTACACGGGGCCGGGGGAGAAGCGGGCTTTGAAGGACACTCTTACAGCAGCCAGCCCGGGGGGTTCACCTCGGCTCACCCCGGGGGCAACGACATGTGCTCGGCCTCAGAAGATGGCAGCGAGGTGCCCTGTGTGTATGACTCAGACAGCAACAGCAAACCTCGAGGGAATAAACACGAGGTGAGATGCACCTTCGGGGAATTGTGGTGGGGAGGGGGTGTGCACACAACAATGAGTAATCTGCAATGTGTTTATCCAGCAGACACTAACCTCTGCTTTCTTTCTCTCCTCTCCTCCTGCAGGGCTACTCCACTCTGCCTGGCTACGGGAATGGCAAAGAGGCTGTGAGGCCCATCACTATCTGGAAGGGGAACTCTTACACCACCATCTCTGCCAGGGATCCAGCCTTCAGTGGCAAAGACAGTGGCAAGGGGGACAGTGACTTCAATGACAGTGACAGTGATGTCAGTGGAGACACTGGCCTGAAAAAAGATGGGGCAGTGGTTCCTCCCATGGGTGGCCAAAATGGTAAGGACAAGAAACCTGGGAAATGTGAATGACTATATGTCAACATGTAATCCTTGTTTGGTTCTAGATCTAACTTGTTTTCTCTCTCTTCTACAGCTCTTTGGGCTTGCACTAGTGAATGTAAGGTCCTGGGTCACTCAGATCGCTGCTGGAGCCCCTCAGCGGTCAGAGCCAACGCAGCTCCTTCTCCAGCCCCCACCCTCTCCTCCTTCAGCAGCCTCTCCAAGACAGCCTCCCTGCCCCGGGACCCCAACCGCCGGGACAACTACTACCAGGCCCACATCCCCAAAACAGTGGGTCTGCAGAGCGTGTACGAGAAGGTGCTGCACAGAGAGTATGACTACGTTCTGGTCACCCCACCCAGGCCTGTGAGGGTGCAGGAGATCAGCGATATAACCCTCCCCGTGTACACCCCCACCCCGACACACTGTCCCAACGATGACGTCTAAAACAGACATTGCACACAACTAGCTCACGCTCAAAGAAATGTATATTCAAAGTTTTAATTTATGCTTCATTGACAATGAGAATACTGTAACTTCTTTTAAGTTCTTTGTTGCTGTGGAGACTGTGCATATATAAGTTTATATCCTAATATTTGTGTGTTTCTTGTTTTAATTGTAAAAAGCCACATTTGATGGCTATTCAATCACTTTGAGATGTTTTGTTGGACATGGAGTGTACCATATGCAAGTTTTGTACATACAGAGGTTTTATTTTTTATAAAAGTAATAATTAAGCAAAGATATGTACATATGAATTGTAATTATTGATCTTTAAGCACGCTGACTATTTAAAAATGGCCCCAGAAAACTGTGCAGTTGGAGGGCCGGTGACCCACAATGTATCAAGTTGATAACGATGTATGGATTATTTGAATGCAATAATAAGTAATTGTACAGATTTCTTTTTTTATTATCACAATATTCTGAGAGAAAATAAACTTTGAAATACTGTTCCGAACATGTGAGTGATGTGTTTGTTCCAAAAGATTCAGATCCAGGTGAGCAGGAGCAGGAGTCAGGCCAATAAATATAGTAAAAGCCAACAGGCGTCGCTGTTATTGCAGTGGTGAGCCTCTGTCCTTGCAGCCCGACGAAGGTCAGTTTAGTTTTTTTCTTTTTGTGAATACGATTTTTCTGGAGAGATGCCAGAGCAGACGCCAAGGTTTTCTAGCAAATCACTCTCACACCTCATGCATATCAAGAGCGAACATCTCCAGACTTATTATTTCTCATTTTACTGCCTAAGAACTGCATATTAATGCAATAATTAAAGATATGCTCAGGTTCCCATTACATAAATCATAACCACCTGAAATGTGCGCATAGAAGAGGACATACATAATGAGAGTGGCTATGCGTAAAAGCGCATTTACTAGTCTTAAAAATAAAACATGTATGAGAGGAAGTTAAATACCCTAACAACCTAAGTTTGATAGACATCCAAACACAGGTGATTTATTTTTGGTGATTTATTTTGTTGTCAAAGAACAAGAACTCCTTGTGAGAAAATTCTCCTGTTATCCTGTCCGTTTTTTTGCCAAACGTCCACGCTGCGCCCTTTACGTAATCTCCCCATTATCATTCATGGATTCAGGGCATTTTTCATAACAGAAAGTTCTCGACAAAAAATGTAGGGAAATAAGGTCCAAGTCTGTCCAACAAGCTGCTGCTTTTGCTCAGCTGTCATGCAAATACTGTCTGGAGAAAAAATGCGACATTCCGCCAGTCACCTTTGACCTGCAGCCGTCTGTGGAGGCATTGAGAAAGACAGAGAGAGGAGGGAGTGTGTGTGCTAAGGTGATTTGAGGAGACAACCTCAACCTTCCCTCATCATCTTCCTCTTAATTGCCGAATAGATCTTAGTATACACACCGAGGTTGCCATACCGTTTAATTATATGATATTCTGAGGATTATAGCAGGAATCAAAGTCATGGAAGTTGCATGAGAAGCTCTTCAAAGGGAAAACATGATGAATGCTTTTCTGAAAGAAAGCATAACTTTTGGCATTAATTAGTGGTCGCTCATACTGTGAGGATCACCGCCTGGAGTTTATGATTTACCTTCTTATTTTATTTTATAAATCACAAAACTTGGATAGGTTGTGCGCAGTTTTAACACTACGGTGTTAAACACGAGCTGCCTGGTCATCCTCCTCCTCCTGAGAGAGAGAGAGAGAGAGAGAGAGAGAGAGAGAGAGAGAGAGAGAGAGAGAGAGAGAGAGAGAGAGAGAGAGAGAGAGTTAGTGGACTGGGCTTCCCTCAGGTGTTTGGCTCCAGTCATGGCCGGGAACTCAGAGAAAGTACCGATCGCCTCGGCGGGACCAGAGGACCTGCATAACTTCATGCCCCCGGTGAGTTTTCATACAGGCCAGAACGGCTCAATGTGACCGAATTACCCGGGATATGGAGGTCTATTACATAGAATATGGTAGGTACATGTGTAGGGGTCAGCCAGAGGCCAAAGTGTTTGGTTTTATGCTGGATAGATGACCAAATGTATCACTGTAATGGGAGTTAGGAATCTTAATTTGACAATTCAGAGGTATAATTGTGTCTGATGATGCTTGTTTTAAGCATGCCGTTATTTTGATGTCGTGTTTATGGACACGTGGTCATTTTTTGGTTTGTTTGTTTTACGGTAGGCATACTCCGCCGTGGCTGTGAAGCCCGCCGCTACCGGCCGCCTGCTGAAGGCCGGGATCGCGGTGCTCATCGCCGGAGCCCTGCTACTGCTACTGGGGGCAGTCGGAGCCTTCTACTTCTGGAACAACAATGAAAAACATGTAAGAATAATACGGCAAAAAAAGATGTTGTAAGGGACTGTAAAAAAATTAGGTTGGGGGGGTGTCGAGAGCTGAGGAGGTAGTTTTCCTTTGCAATATTCTTAATAGCTACATCAAAAAGACAACTTGGCTCATAAAAGTGCACTTTGCCACATGCCGTTTACAACAGTTCTGTCTTTAAATCAGATTTTTATACATGCAGAGCATCGGTGACACATTAGATAGAAATATAAGATATGTTGAACGCCTTTCTTATTTTTACAATGTGAAACATAATGTATGTTAATAACTTTCGTACAGTCCCTTAGGACTTTGAAACAAAGATCTAATAAAATGCAGTCTGATCTGCTAGATTTCTGTTTTTGCCACTCGACTTTAAAAACTAAATACGAGTGGCACTACTAGAAGAAAACATATTTGTAGCCTATAAAAAATACTGTCATTTGATTGAAGAAATCCTTAAAACAAGCTGTTTTGAGTTGCAGACCAGCTAAATTAAGTAGTCAGTGGTAACGTTTTTTACTTGTTTGAATTAAAAGGAGACTCTAGAGCAAAGTATTTTTTTTCCAAGATGTATTATTTTTTTGCAGTGTAGGCAAACAGTAAAATGTAAATTAAACACTCCAGTTCTGCTTGGTGAATGGAGACGTTGTGTGTGTGTGTTGGAGGATCCTGGCAGGGTGGAGAGGGGTGGTGGTGGGGGCCTCTTTGGTCCGGCTGATGCTCCGGGGGCAAGAGGTGGAAGAGATGAAAAGGGAAATGTAGCTTTCTGAGTGTTTTTCTTCCAATATGAAGTTAGAAAATGCTATTAAGACATGATGAAACGGCTCTGTTGAAGGGTCATAATAAGCTGAGCTGCACAGATTGTATTCTTCTGACCAAGTGTGAATGAATGTTTGAGCCTGAAAGAGAAATCCAGAAAAGAAAGGCTGTATGTGTGAGGACAAGTCTGAGAGGGAGGGTGAGGAGTAGTGTTGAAAGAGAGGGCGTGGGGGTGGGGTGACTCAGGACTCTCATACCTTACATGCCAGTCTGAAACCCTGTGTGTGTGTGTGTGTTTGTGTGTGTGTGTGTGTGTGTTTGTGTGTGTGTGCAGGTCTACAATGTCCACTACAGCATGAGCATCAATGGCAAAGTGGAGGAGGGTACGATGGAGATCGACACGGCCAACAACATGGAGAGATTCAGCACCGGCAGCGGGGCGGACGAGGCAGTGGAGGTCCATGACTTTGAGATTGTGAGTCGGATCTAAAATAATCTTTAAATATCTGGAGGTTCAGGTAAAAGCAGAAAAAGCTGACTCATCAACACACTGATCTGCACTCTCTCTGAGCAATGTGGAACATCAGAGAAGAAGTGGATCAGATTTGTTGAAACCTTAAAGACCTTTGTGGGGAGACTGCAGCAAGTAGACATTCTCTCCCTTCAGGCCAATCAGTGTCAAGACGCATTGTCCCTCCATTTTTCATTAAACGCGGACTGGTGGTTTTTGACCTTTAATTAAAGCACCCCAATCAGACCAATCAGACTAGTGAAGCAGCAGTTTTGGCCTTTTAATTATTACAATTTTGACCTTAAATCATTGTGTCCCTGAGTGTAATTTTCAGAAATCTAGAACATAATGCTGCATCGCCTCCAAATGTTATCAAAATCAGCTGTGATGTTACATATGTCGTACACGTCCCAGACATGGAGACGTAATGAGCTCTGATTTCTAGCTCTTTGTTTGTCCCCTGACCTCTCCAGGGGATCACAGGGATCCGGTTTTCAGGAGGAGAGAAGTGCTACATCAAGACACAAGTGAAGGCTCGTCTGCCTGATGTGGAGGCTCTCAACAAGGACTCGATGACATTCGACCTGGTGGGTTGGTCCTGTCGGTCTTGTTTGCACTGAGAAAGCATGTTTTCTCCATTCTGCTTTTATTGTCAATGTGTCCAATACTTTAATTTCTAAACTAATAGAATAATTAAATTTCATGCAAATCTAACAACATTCCCAATGTAATATAATCTAATCTAAACTAATCTAATCTAAGATAGTGAACATGGTAAACATTAAACCTGGTAAACATCAGCATGTTAGCATTATTACATATATTACAATTTATAACAGTTACAATTGCAGATATGAACACCATTCATTAACAAAACCATCGAATCTGAAGATACAAATGTTAGTAGGTCATTAATAAAGGGTAATGAGTTTTTCACTTTCTAATATCAAGACAAAGTATTCCAGAGGAGGGTACACATCAAGGGCCATTCAAACCTGGCCAAACCCAAACATTGTTCTTCAAAATGGCTTATTACTGATAAATCTTTATGAAATAAATCTTTAATAAGCCCATTTATAAAACCAGTATAGTTTCAACTTATAATAGTACCCTTTACCCTACAAGTTCTCACTTCTGATATGAAGCTAGCGTGTGCTGCGGTATTAGCATATCACCCAAGCCAATGATAAACCAGGGACACATGGGGGCTTTGTATGTAGGTCCCCAGCACTAACAGCTTGTTGGACACAAAAAAACTGAATATACTGTGTGCGTGTGTGTGTCTGTGTGCGTGTGTGTGTGTGTGTGGGGGGGGGGGGGGGGGGTTGTTGTCACATCCCACCAACACCACCGCCTATGATTGCTCAATTGAGGCGGTCTGATAATTAAAATCATTTAGCGCTGCATAAGCCTCACATCCACATAAATCCACATCACCAGAATTGCCCTCATGAATGCGCACACACACACACACACACACACACACACACACACACACACACACACACACACACACACACACACACACAATTAATTATCACGCAGGGCTGCTCTTATTGCCTCTCTGCTTCATAACAGATCATTTATTTCACGTTTGTGCTTTTGTGTGTGTTTGTGTTATAGCCTCTCTTTGCCTCATAAATGATCGTTTGGCTCACGTCCGTGTGTGTGTGTGTGTGTGTGTGTGTGTGTGTGGAGACAGGGAGATGTTGTTGTAATGGTTGCTGCAGGCTGGTCATTTGCTATAATTTAGAGTGATGGCAAATATGGGTTAGATAAGCGCACACACACACACACACACACACACACACACACACACACTCACACACACACACACACAGCTACACACACACATATGTGTTGGCAGCCAGAGAGAGTGGGTCAGATAAACTCTTATCAGTGGAGAAGGACCCCCACTTTCATTTGTCCCTCCAGCAAGTCATTTGAGCTGGGGAAAAAGAAAAAGAAAACATTTCTGGAGTATAACGTTCCCTTAAACATGGCTGTGGCTAGCGCGGTGCAGCCCTCAGGAACAAACGCCTCTGGGCAAAACCATCCCCACAGAATTTCCCCTTTTACCTGCAGGCTGTGGATACAAAGTATATATGTTTACAGTCTCTCCTCTGGAAACCTCATTAGTTTATCTGCAGAAAAAACGGCACATTTAGGCCATCCAATCTCTCCTTCCCTTCAGATCTTGATGAGTCCTGACACACAGCTAAATGTTAGTGGAGAGGGAATCTGTATGCTGAAGCCTCAAGGGGCTTTTTTTTTTTACTACTACTTGTTTTTATGTTGTGATAAGGAGCATTAACGGCACGGCATGAATTCAGATTAGACTTGGACAAGATGCAAAGACTGTGGGCTATATAAAGTGGAAGGCTAGTAACACGATCCATAAACGTGTGATATTATGCCATCGTCTTCGGGATGCGTCTTCAGATGCTTTGTTTTGATGCTTGTTTGCATTTGTGTCCGAGTGTGTGCTCACTTCTCCTCACCTTCTTCACTCCTTAAGGAAGACGAGGTGATGCCGGCCAAATTTGAGGACGATCTGATCTGGGTGGCGGCTGACACTCCCCTCTCTGACTCCGCCTTCCTCAGCAACAAGATAAAGGACTTGTGTGGAGAGCTGCCAATCTTCTGGCTCCGTCCCACCTACTCAACCAGTAAGCAATCAGACAGCTCGTGGCAAAGATATTAAAATGTAAATCCAAAGAAAAAGTAAAAGCAAAACTAAGGCTGTGCGAGTTTTCTTTCTAAAAAAACAAAGAGGATATGGGTCAAACGGTCTCAAGAATTTCCATTTAACATCGCAGTTGTTTAAGCCACAGAAAGAAAAACAATCTCAAAAGGAAACGGTCCTTTTGAAGTTTCAGAGCTACCGAGTGTACAATCATGAGCATGCTGGGGGGTCAAAAGTTCTCAAAACACAATTTTATTCCACTTCATCTCACGACTTCAAAATGCTGCCGGAGAAACGGCTGTGCAATCAGGAGCCGAGCCACATTAGTGCCACTCCGCTCCTAAATTTGGTCTGCTGTCAGATACTGAGACTGTGATGTGTGCAGGCGGACAGAGGAAGAGGAGGGCAGCCCCCCGCCAGCGCCGCCAGGCAGCGAGGGAGGAGGAAGAGGACGTGGAGGCAGAGCTCAACCCGGAGAACCCCTATCAGGTGAGTCACACCAACAAAGTCGTACACTCTTCTTCTTCTGTTGCGTTCACTTGCCGCTGCAGTGTTTGCGACTGTCCGTTCAGATCCGAGGTCTACCTGAGAAGGCCTTTTCCGAGGAGTTTCTCCCAGTGGTGCGAGCAGCAGCAGATGCCGGGGTCACGACGGAGGTCCCGGAGTGTCACTGCAAATCTGAGTGTATGCGTGGGTGTGTTTTCTGTGCATGGGTTTTCTATGTAAGGCTGCATGAGCCTGTCCAAAGCTTTCCTTTCAGCATTGAGATTGTATGAATAATTCCACAACACCCCCCCCCCCCCGCTCTGCTCTGCTGTGGCCCCTTTGCCCTGCTGAGCACACACAGACTCCCATACATGCACACCCCCGTGCCCTCCATCCTCACCCCTTATGTTGGGCCCCATTTTTTCCTAATCCCTCTCTAAGCATCCCCCAACCCCTACTACACACTCCTGACAACCACAGTGGGGGGTGAACTACAAGCAGTACATTGAAAAAGAAAATATTTGACAACAAAAATCCAACATCTGACAACATTCCCTCCTCCCCATCCCCGCCTGTCGGAAATCCATTTTTAATTGGTTTGAAACGAGACTTCTCCGCCGTTAAAGACGTACAGTACATGGCACACACACACACACACACACACACACACACACACACACACACACACACACACACTGTGTACACTCTGACCGCTGTCCTCTCTGTCTCCTCTCAGAGAGGCCTTGAGGGCGAGGAGGGCACCATGAACATCGACCCCATGCTGGACCACCAGGGCGTGTGCTGCAACGAGTGCCGTCGCAGCTACACCCACTGCCAGAGGATCTGCGAGCCGCTGGGAGGGTATCACCCGTGGCCGTACCACTACCGGGGCTGCAGGGTGGTCTGTAGAGTTATCATGCCTTGCAACTGGTGGGTGGCACGCATTATGGGCCTGGTGTAAACACCCCCGCCCACCTGGGAGAGAGTAGAGTCCAGGAGGGAGGACACTAGGGAGGGATGGGGTTCAGCGTTGCCAGATGTACGATATTTATCGTATTTGTACGATAATTTTGCCCTCTGTACGAAGTAAAATCAATAATGCCGAAAGTGCCTTAATGTACGATATTTTGACAATTTTGAGACTCTTACACATTTTTAGCTATGATAAGCGTTTGTACAAGAGATAGCTACATCATAGCTACATCAGCTTGCTTTTTAAAAAAACGGTTGTTTTGTAGGCGTGTCAAAAAGTCGTTTGAATGCATGTTTTGTAAAATGACACATTTTATTATTTGTGCTCGTGGTTATGACTCATAAATGATCATTTTAAACCTCTGGTGCGATAGTTTAACATTTCCCACCTGGCAACGCTGACAGGGTTCCAAGGGAGGGGAGTCGATGGGAGAAGTTTAGGAAAGGAAGATGGTGGCTTCTTATTGTAATCTACTGTAGTCGGTTGGAACAAGCAGCATCAGTAACTTGTGCCCACACATTAGAAATGCATGGTGCAGAATCTAGGACAGACATGTTCTCACATATAAAAGTACGCAGTGGCTGCATGCTGCACAGCTTGTCTTATTAAAAAAACATACCTGCTATGGATTTAGATCCTTCCGAGCTCCGGTGCAACACGCCGTCAAGAGAACGGAGGTTATGATCTATTGACACCTGCATTGATTTCAAATATGTAGAACGCCACCCATGTATCTAGACGAAAGGCAGGTAAGCTTGTATTTATAGAGCTGGTAATCGTTTCTTTTCTTTCATTCTTTGATGTAAATAAATGTATAGGGTGCAAAGTATTTCA
>NC_041371.1:19089558-19212058 GCF_900634415.1 Cottoperca gobio
GACAGACGGAGAGAAAGAAAGACAAGAGGGTGAGGGAGACAAAGAGATGAGAGAAGAGACAGGAGGATAGTTGTGGGGAAGAGAGTAAATGCAGAAGCTGTGGACTGACTTGGATTGAAGTGTTTGATGTTGGACTCCTGCCCTTCTCCCTCCAGCTTCTCCCATCTGATGGCATCGGCCTTCTTCATCTTGAACTCCACCTGACAGAAGAGAAGGACGATGATAAGGAGGGGTTGACGAAGAAGAAGAAGATGAAGGAGAAGAGGGAGCGAGGGAGATGACAATGTCAAACAAAAAGTGATCTTTGGTTGCGGGGGACACAAATAACGCTTTTATTAGAGAGCTATAAAGTACAGGACATCAGATCATTATTGAGGCCAGAGAGGCTGTCTGTTTCGGAGCCGCCGTCAACTCAGCCTGCGCGTTTGTGTTTGTGTGTGTGTGTGTGTGTGTGTGTGTGTGTGTGTGTGTGTGTGTGTGTGTGTGTGTGTGTGTGTGTGTGTGAGAGAGAGAGAGACATCAGGGATATGCGGGGGCACAGCTCAATCTCGAACCTCACTGACAGACATACTGCACTAACGAGATGCCTGTCAGCCAGAGGGCCAGTGTGAGAGACGGCGTGAGGGTGGTGGTGGTGGAGGAGGAGGAGGCGGATGGGGGGGGAGATCCTAATTCCACACAGCAGCATCTGATCCAAATCATTACACCATGAGAACATGGGAGAGGCGGAAAACAATGAGTGGCGATAGGACATGGACACACGCGTTTTTAACGCTGAGCTGCATTGACAGGGCACATACCAGCGAGACACGCAAGCTTCAACGCCATGACCCCCTTCCCCCCTTCCTCACACACCCTACCACCCATTAACGGTGTGTGCGTTTGATATGCGTGCCCGTGAAAGACGGCGCTGGTTATGCCGCTGCAATTAAGGAACATTTCTGCTCTGCTAGGCGATGTGATGATTCATTTATGAGGGTGCCAGAGGAGAAGAGGGAACCAAGAGGTAGACAAGGTTAGAGAGGCTGACTGGCACACTGATTGAGGGGAATAAGACAGCATTGGTCGCTGCTACCTTCTCTATCCAGGTGATGAGCTGGTGAGAGTACACTGATGGATCGCTTCGCTATGTGTCAGCGCTTTCTGCCCCACAATGGGACGTCGTGCACAGCGAAGGCATCTGTGCAGTGTCCGAAATTAACTTTCTGGCTCACCTGCGAAGAGGGCCGAGAAACTAAAAAAAGAAGAGCTCTGCCGAGAATACAGGTCACTGCCCAAATAATTCATATTCATGCTTCAAAAGAATATGCCAGCTAACTTTTTCCGGGGAGTTCAAATCCGATCTTGTGAGTTAATCTCAAAAACTGGGGGCTGTGTCCGACAATTTCCGTTGCTTTCAGGAAACAGCAATGTGACATTCACAGCCACTTGAGGCTGTGATGGAGGTGTGAAGAGGTGAGACAGTGAGCAGGTTCTTCAACTGTACAACGGAGCTCAACACTGCGAATGCCTTCCAGGAGAGACTGCCTGGAAATGATTTAAATATCGTTATAGCAATGTTTAAATAATTCATCACATCTTGCTCCTCATTTCAACCCGCTTTCAAATGGCTGCTTGGATCGGATATAGAACTTTTGGCTTCCGATAACATCCCAGCATAACCCAGCCCTTACAGCACACTGTACATAAAGGGGGGGGGGGACAAAAGATTGGATGGAAACTGCAAACAGTCCTGCAGAGGTGCGTCGACCCCGATAAGTTTTCAGGGGGGAGAAGTTATTTTGGGTGTCCAGGGTTCTGGAGGTAACACTCGTTCATTGACTTCATTTCCTGCTTAGATCATTTTAGGTTACCATCTGTCGGAGCACTTCATAAGCTTGGATCTGCAAGAAACTCTTGGCTGAATCATCAACACAAAAGCCGAGCAACTCTTTTACTAAATATCTGGTTCAGTTGCGGGTGAATTCGACAACTATGTATCTGTGTTTAAAGTTGAATCTGGTTGATTGGTCAATTATTAATATTAATAATGAATATAATGACTATTATTAGATGATAATTAGTCGATCGGAAGAAAGATAATCTGCAACTATTTGGATTAATGAATCGTTATTTTTCATTCTCTCGTTTCAGCTTCTCAAGCTTCTTAAAGTGTTCAGGACACTTCAGTGTTTCCTTGTTGATTTATTAAACCTTGTTCATAAGTTGTGACCGGTTTGCGTTTGATAAACTGATTTCAATCCCTTTTTGAGACAGCTCCTCTTGGTACATTATATCATTTTAGTTTCTTTGACAGATGCACCTGCGATCTTGGCACCAACGCTCCTTTGAGCTCCGTTAGGCGTCTCATGCTGCGTTCAACACTCCAGTCTGCATCAAAGTGCTGATTTGCCAACCTGCTCTAATGGCTGACAAATGCTACTAATTGGGGTTCAAACTAATACGGCCTTTGCAGCAGTGCTTTGAGGTTCGATTTGTTTTAGATCTTGTGTCTTTTTTTACTACGAGTGTGCGTTTTTGGTTTACTCTGTGGATGAAGAGTTACATATTAACTATCTAAAATGATCTTAGTCTAGTAACTATCGAGCCAGAAGACTTTAAGTCTTCAGTGATAACGAGGCAGCAACTCAATCTGCCTGTTAACGATCACAGAGGCAGAGAAGACCTGTAGGACCCCTTTCCTTTATCCAGGTCCCTTAACCCCCCCATCTATTCAAGTGTAGGCTAATTGTTCTCCCGGCATATTCATGTAGATTATATATTCTATATATATATATATATATATATATATATATATATATATATATATATATATATATATATATATATATATATATATATATATATATAGTGTCCTTTGTTTGGGGAGGTAACCTCTTTAAATGTACATGTGGCAACTTTTCACCTCAATGATACATTTATAAACCCTAACCCTGGACTTAAATGGCTCATACATGTTTCAGCAGGAGTTCTGCTAATCTTCAAAACGTTCTGCACATTCAAAACATATCCTGCGTGTTCCATATTATTATATTAGGAGAATAAGGTCCAACTTTAATGAGAAGAAAGCCATACTATTTTTTATCCTTTATTATTTAAACTATTGCGTTATTGCTCTGCTGATAACGGTAGTATTCCCTTCACAAACAGACACATAACCCCGTTTATGGAGGCGGCTGGAATGCTCTTTATTGAGGTAGAAAACACTTCACATCAGTCATAAATCTCAACAAAGTTAACTTTGCCATCTCTGATCAAATGCAGCTCACAGCTGCTCCCCTAAGCTTTTCAACACGCAGCGACAGAGTTACTGCTCGGCGTAAAGTCGCCACACCGCAGTCTAAACCTTCGAAGACAAACGGCGCGAGCCCTGGAAAACAAAAAGCTGCGTGCAAGCAACGCAGAAAAAGCCCTCGATTTTAGCAGCGAAAGCGTCGTCCAAAGAAGAAGATTGTGATAAAAGCCGGCTGAGCAATGCAATTGTGAAAATGTGTTTTCGAATGTAGGTGTTGCAGGGGGCATTAATGGTCTTTAATGTGTCTGTAGTGTGAAGTGCAGCGGGATTTAAAGGGCGGCTCTGTGTGTGTGTGCTTCTATGCGTGCTCCTGGGCCATACAACATTAATCTGCTGCCACATCTGTGCTTCCTGGCTTTTAAGGGACATGGCAGGCCAGGCGCCGTGTGCGTCTCTCTGTGTGCTCCTCTGCGCGTGTGACAGGCGAAAAGATGGCTCGTAAAGGAATGTGACAGCAGAGCCACATACAGGGGCCACCACCCACAGGACCCCAGGGGCTGGACGATGCAATACTGCACCACACACACACATGTGGACACACACACATGCTATTTACAGAGGGGCACTGGGGTCCTGTGTCGTTTGTCACATGCGTTTGGAGTCCCCCCCCCCCCCCCCCCTTCCTCCACCCCTGCCACGACTCCTCACCCGGCATCTTCTCCCAGATCCCTGCTGATTTCAAAACAAACTCGGCAAGAAAGACATGAGGCATAAATGAAATAAATATAAACATTCTTAGACGTTTGACAGGCAAGCAAATTAAAGAGCGAAGACGCTACTTTAGCTATTTGCCAAAATAGGGAGATGAGTTTGCGGCGAGCTCGTTTGCGTGCACGCGTCGGGAGTGTGTGTGCGTCAGCCGTCTGTTCTGATCAAACGCACTGGTGTGTAATTGGCTCCCCGTTGTCGCGGTGACCCCTGCGGTTGGAATGTCTGTCGTGGTGGAGGACAGGAGGAGGTCGCTCTGACGATAATGTGCTATGGATGACACTGCCGCGCATACACACACACACGCACACGCACACACACACACTGCAAATACTTTGTGTGAATGACACAAGTGTGTTGAAAGATTACTGTTCAGCCTCTGTATTTGAAAGCGTGTGTGTCCCCGTGCTTGCACACGCACGCTTGGCTTAGCCTCCCCCTGCTAAGTTGTCTTTAAAGACAGCGAGGAGATGAAGCGTAAACATTGTGGAGTGCAGGGCAGCCTATTACAGAGACAGACAGGCCAACATTGGTTGGGAATCAACAGCTCCGAGGGCAATTCACCCCCCCCCCCCCCTCAGATGCTCATTAGGGATGCATGCCAATCTGGGGAAACTTGATTTGTTGATGTCGTTGTTCATTTGAATGTTTTTTTCCCCCCAGTGGCTCCCTGGCTTCAGAAATATGAAACGGCTCCAGAAATGATAAATGAGACACGCATTGCGAAAGCGGCTCAGTTTGTCGGGGTCTCTCACATTGTCGCGCACGTGTGGACACATTTTTCACTTGTGGTGTTTTAAAAAGACTTAGGTGCCGTTATGCCGTCTTGCAACGTTTGAATGCTGCCATTACCAACGAGGGCTTATGAGCTGGGTTATGTGTGTATGTGTAGGGGCCATGTGCACCGGAGGAGCCCAGTGGACCAGGGAACAGTCGGGGCTTTGTGGGAGAGGAGGAGGGTTTAAACACTCTCTCGTTATCCTAGAGGTAGAGGTGTGTGTGTGTGTGTGTGTGTGTGTGTGTGTGTGTGTTTCTGTGTGTGTGTGTGTCTGTGCGTGTGTGTGCGTGTGTGTGTACGCAAGACAGAAAGAAGGTGTACGTGTCTATGAGGGGCCATGGAGAGAAAGACAAAACAAAGATAAATGAGGAAGTAAGAAGGAAAATAAAAAGACGGACAGCGAGAGCGATGAGAGATTGTGAGACCATCTTCAGCTGTGGTCTCTCTAAGACTGAGCCCTTGTTTAAGCTGCAACCCACGTGCACCTCTGGTATGCAGTGTCTGCTGTTGCCATGGAAAAGTCAGAAAGTGAGAGAGTGTTTTTTGTTTTGAGAGAGAGAGAGGGGGCAGTTTCTGTGCAGGTCAGTCTGCACAGTGTAGCCGGTGGATGGAAGGTACACAATATAGATGTCAAGTTATGTAATGCTACTCATTACATTTCTGCCACCGTGGCACCATACAGTGTGTATTTCCAGCACCTATGACCATGTGCTGCCCTTTCATTCCCACTGTGGCCTTGCTGTAAAATAAACTGGAATAAATATCATCATTGCTTTTAGGGGCTCCGTGGCTTGGCTTGTTTGTGGATGTTAATACCATCGCATGCCTTTTTAGGCCCTTGATATAAACCCTTTAGCTTGTTCAGTGATGTTACACAAATATATAGATCTAATAGAAACATATCGGGCTGAGTATTGTATTAGTGCTAATAGGTTTTGTTACCCAAAAATATTTTCTTTTTATTAAAATTTGCTAAACTTCTCAAAGCGGCCATCATTGCTGTTTTAATAATAAGAATGTATTTGAGTTTCAGCTCGATTATTATTGAGCTGTCGAGCACTTTGCTGTGTTGGTTCACGGCTCTCAGAGTGTCGTTTTCAGCCATCACAGGCAGCGGTTTAAAAAAGAAAACTCACTATACAGTACCTGCTCAGCACTAAACAATACAACTAGCCGCTAGCTGGTGAACACAGAGGAGCATTTAGCAGCTAAAGAACCAGATGGTTCCCTCGGGAGTGTTTAGAGACCAGAAGCAGAGCTTATGAATATTGAACTGACATTCGGTTGGTGATGATATGTCAATGCTGTGTTTACAACTTATTTCCGCTGCCCCGAAGTGGCCAAATAAATCAGTTAGTGCAGGTTTAAATGTTGGGCAGATTTGCAGCTGTTTAAAATCCCTACAGGCTGCACTGTTCGGTCTTTTAATAAGAATTTTATATAATGCATTCACCTCAGTGTTCTAGAGATACATCAACTGTAGCGATATCATCTTCTCCCCACTCCACTCGTGTAGGTGGCTTGTGTATACTTTGTGCATCTTATTGCATCTCTTTTTCATTTCCCCATAAAAGGTCATCCGTCTCCCGACATTATTCCTATGTTATAATCTTATGAGTAACACACTTTCCCGTCATGTGGAGTCGAAAGTTCACTTTGGCGAAACGTTGTAGAGTCAAGATTACCACATTATTATTTATATTCTACACTTAGTGTGGCTGGACTGCATCTGGAGGGCCGCCCCAGGACCAGTCCAGGAAGTGAATGCTTAATGGGACGCTGCCTTAGTATGTAAGGAGTTAAAAATATAAGCAGTCGAAGTGACAAATTAATTGAAAACTGCAGCTTACATTTGCGTAGTAGAATTAAAACTAAAGTATTAAATGTGGAATAATATTGTCAGAATGTCTGATTTACATGAGGATACAAGATTAAAATGTTGCTTTGTAATACTGTTAGTTCTGATTACACCACCTGTACACACACACACACACACACACACACACACACACAGTTAACTGGTTAATTGTGGTAAATGTGCTTTTTACTGACTATAAATTAAGTTTTTCTTGAGTAACTTATAATATGATATGCTGTGTCCCTAAACAACTATGGAAAGATCATCCACCACCACGAGAATAATACAAAGCAGAGCTTTACTGTATTGGCAGGAAAACATTCCTCCTCCTTAACAATCACAACAACTCACACAAAACCTGCCTCTTGATCCTCAGGCTAAAACCTGCCAGCGGTCTAAACCCTGAATCAGCACTCATTAGCCCACATCATCTATAATACACACTAATTAGTCTACAGTAAAAAGTGCCCTTCCTACTCATTAGGTACATAATCACGTTAAACAGTGCTGAGGAACTCTTAAGAGAGTGCAGCCATTATAAATGTGTGTGACAGAGTGAGGAGACGAGCATATGTGTGAATCTCCTGTTAGCTGCTCGGATGAACCGCGTTAACGTCTCCACAGGAGCCGCGCTCTATACAGCGGGAGTGGATCTTCTCATTTCTACTCCAGCTACAGTAAGCTTTACCAGCATTAAGGAATTATAGGTAGCGGCAGCTTACTTTTAACTGCTTTAAATTATTGAAGAGATTACGATGTTAATCTCAGAGCGCTAACCCGAGTAATGATCAGTCACAACGCCAGTGAGCTGCTTAAACCCTCGTCGGCCTCGTCTTTTCTTTATTATCTGACAATGTGAGTAATAATTTTAACAATTTTGCACAAAAATAATGAATGATCAGCTATTAAGACAATGAAAGCCGGGATACACCGAGATAATATCATGCCACGTGATGGTCTCTGGCAAAATTGCATTTCAGAGACTGGAAGTGTGGTCATTTCTCCAGTGTGACATTACGACATCATATTTTCTTTATAGGGGTGTAAAAAATGTTCCCCAACATATTTAATAGTCTGCTTCTTTATTGTTGAGACGGCGAGACGACACTCGATGTTCCAACGGTAATTCTGTGTACATTTTTAATAACTTTTGGTCTTTTAAAAGCTGGAGTGCACCATGAACTAGAAATGTTGCTTCTGCCTCGTCTGGTGATGTTTTTCAGTCTAGAAGTTGTAAAGTGGTAAACAGTTTTATATTCCACTACAGCTGGGTTCCTGTGGAAAAGAAAACCCATCTGAAAACCACCATCTCATACTACTATATGTGTGGTGCCAGTTATGCGATATAATCTGTAAAATGACCCATTTGTTAAATTCCTGGTTGTTTTACGACTCCCCAGAGGAAGAATCGTATTTCCTGACGCTCCCTCGACTTCAATACACCTTTGACAACTCAGATATTCCAGAAACTCATTGACCGTGACCAATTGTCTCCTGGCAGCTACGGCGTCTGCTTAGTATGAGGACATTTTATCATCACGTCATCGAGCGCTGGTCAGCCGTGGTCACTGCGACCCCAGAAGGGATGAGCCTTTTAGTGGAACAACGGACCATTAAACACAATCGGTGTTGAAAGCACGACAGTATGTTTCTGCTTCATGATCATGTCAACTCATGTCTGCTAAACCTGTCAAAAGCATGTCATATCATCACAAATGTATGCCAGAAGGTAAAAGGTTAAAAATCACTCCCCCCCCCCCCCCTGAAACAGTGGACTCCCTGTTGATTCAGAAAGGTTCAACTACACACTAACTGGACCAGCTAAAGACAAATGAACTGCGATACCTTGGTGGTGAGGATCTTGAAGTTGCTCTGTTGAGTGACGGTGGGGTGCAGGAGGTGGAGGTTGAGGTTGTAGTTCTCCCCTGATGCCAGCTGTATCGTGGCAGAGAGCTGAAGACAACACAGACACCAGATATTAGACAAGACCCCTCATTGGCTGTAGCGAACCCTGGTATTAAACAAGTATTTCTTTGACATTTTTAATTTTTTCATTGAGATAGTATTGAGTTTAGTGACTTTGCTGTTGTAAACATTTAGTTATATTTAAAATATTAATACATTCAGAATGTATTATTTTTTCTAATTGTTTTATTTTTTAAAGCAATTATTCAGTATTAAAAAACCCCGATAAGAGTATCGATAGGAGGAGTAGTATTGATGTTTTATTGTTTTACCTGCAGTCTTTACAACACAAAAAAGAAGTAGAAAGAAAGGAGTGAGTGGGGTGCAGGTGTCAGCTTGTCGGTGAGAATAATCATCTGATGTGGCTGCTTTGTCGGCCAGGAGTATCCTCGCCCAGTCCCCTGCAGCCAGAGTGACCAGTGATGAGGGGGGGGGGGGGTCAGACAGCTTCTAACAGCCTGTCACTCACAGGGTCGGGGTGGGTGGCTTATTGGTTAAGAGGGACACGGACTCGGCTGTGGCCCAAATCCTTACACTCCTACACACTTGTCACTTGGCAAATGCAGCCCTCACATAAACGCACAAAAAATAAAAAAACTGCCCACTCGAGGAATAACTCGCCCGTTATCATCGCATCACTTTCTTTTTTTGCGGAGGAATAGTACTTCACTTCAACTTGTAATCGTTTGCAATTCAACACCTACCACTTCACTAAAAGTGGACTTACTGATTTGGGAGCAAATGCATGTAAGAAGTAGTTTGTCTGGGATGAAAGCTTAGAAAGTTAGCTAAAGTAGCTTTTGGGCAATTCCACAAAACTATCAAAGCCTTAATATTCATTTGCAGTTCCAATGCCTGCGCTGTCTGTAGGTATACAGCTGCTACATGCTCAGTCACCAGGGAAAATAACTGGAACCACTGCCTTTCATCTTTAATTTCTTTTGTATATACTGACCTAGTAAAAAATATATGAACTTATCTGTACTTTACACCACAGAGGGAGCTTATGAAGTGACTGTCGGATTCGCAGCGAGTGAACTATTTCTTTTGAAACGGGGTAAACTCAGTTTGTTATTCTATTAGGAAAGACAAAGCCGTTCCCTGGGGTGCCCTGCAGTTACCCCTCTGAGAGACGGGAAGAAGCGGAGAGAAGCAAAGGAAAAAGAGAAAAGGAGGAGGGTTGTCCCCGGAGGGCTCCGCAGCTGATCCTAGATCGGTTATGCCGTCTATCTACAGACAATTAGGAGGTTGGAGAATCTGGGGAGGGTAAATTGTTCTTAGATCTGTACTTTGGGGGCAATGTTAACAAGGCACCACTGGAGGCATAGTTGGGTCCATGGGGAGTGTGTGTGTGTGTGAGAGCCATCTAATGGGGCCCCCTGAGGAAACGCCCAAAAGCTAACCCATCTCTGTGTGTCTCACACACACACACACACACACACACACACACACACACACACACACACACACACACACACACACACACACACACACACACACACACACACACACACACACACACACACCTAAGTATGTGTTTATACCTCTTTTTCCATGAAGTTGACACACACACCGTCCTTGGGTACATGTTTTGCCATGACTGTGACAATGACTTGAGAGTCTGTTTGGTACCAGTCATGTCTGCAAGAAACACACACACACAGGAATCTGATAAACAAGTATGAAGACCGTCTCCATTTTCACCACTACTGTTATGAATATATAAACTTCATGAAACCAAGAACTTCAAAGAACAAAAAAGCAGCTCATCATGCTTTGATGCACTATGGCTTGGTTAATCATTCAACTGCTGTAATAAATAAAACAAACATTAAAAACAGATGCATCGATAAGGCGTATTTACATTCATGCACTTACTTCACAGGTGGCGCCGCTGGTGTCTGCGGGGTCATTCAGTCCAAGACAGGATGACAAATAAAGAGGAGGACGTGGTGATAAGGCAGAGGGACGAAACAAACAAAAGGATAAAATTAGAGAACACATAGAGAGAGAAGCTTAGTAAGGCTGTTGTTTTAAACAGGAACAGGCACAAGGCTGAGGCTGTCCACTGATGCTGAGAGCAACAATGCCCCCAGGTGGCCGCGGAGAGAAACTCACCCTGTTGCCGCTGCCGATCTGCGTCTGCTCTGGAAAGAGAGAAGAAAAGATTTTGGAGTGAGTGGCAGGTGGGAACATTTAATACACCCCCTTAAGCTGCCTAAATCGAAGTCTAGTCTCTAAACTATGATGATGGCAAAGCTGTAGGAACACAACTTTTAACAGACATTCATCCACAGACAAACATTAGCAGACAGATTCTCCCCCACATAGACACTCTCCCATCCTCCACCAGTTTGTTTACTGGTCCATCCACGCCCATTAAAACTCTTGTGAGCTCGAGCAGGCCTGATCACCGTTTACCAGCATGCTATCATACATTATTCAATGACTTCATTACAGAGAGAGAGAGAGGGCACAGAGAGGGAAGAGAGCGATGAGATGATGGGAGGCGTGTTAATGTTGTCTTAATGAGGTCGCGTTTGAAATGGCGAGGGGGGGGGGGGGGGGTTAGACTGTGTGTCGAAGTTTGTGGTCTTTTAAATAAGCATGGTGCCACATGTGATGGAATAACCAGGTGCTGTGGTTGGTGGTAAACACGCTGTCACCCGAAGAAATGACTGCTGCAATCCTGATCTGTGTGTGTGTGTGTGTGTGTGTGTGTGTGTGTGTGTGTGTGTGTGTGTGTGTGCGCGCACTGATGCTGTCTGTGAGCTCCTACGAAGGAGTTGGGTCTCATCGGGGGCTTTCAAACATCAGTAACGTTAACTCTGATGAATCACACCGCTCCTGGGAGTATGTGTGCAGGCGGGTGTGAAGCGTGTTTGTCAAAACTCATGCTCTTGTTTACTTGAGATGATCCAGAGGGCCCAGGAATCACCACCAAACAGAAACACACCACCCAGACATGGCATGCATCTTTTATTGGACTGAGCAGCTCTGCCTAAACACGCGCGCTGTAGATCCATGGATGTGTGCGAGCTCATTTGTTTGATCAGATGGGCTGATGAGCTCCCTGACTGTGCCATTTAGCTTGGTGTTTGAGAGCAGGGAGTAAAGAGCAGTGTAGAAGTTAGAGTGCTGCTGGAAATGCATTTGGAACCCTAACCCTAACCTTTAAATAAATTAAAACAGTAGAATCAAGTCTGTTAAACAGCGATGTTGCTGGATCCAGCATCACTGACGCATTAAAATCTCCATCACTATCGAGTGTGTGTGTGTGTGTGTGTGTGTGGAGGGTTCATTTAACAACACAAGACTAAATGTACCACTGCTTTGAGTGCATTCATCGCAACTCTCTCTGTCGCTTGACCACATATTACACTAATAATCAGCGTGATGTGTAAACATGTGGATTGTACGTGTATCTGGATTGTCAGATTTGGGATTGTACGTTTAATTTTCAAACACATGTTCAACAAACATGAATATAATTATCCCCATGAAAGAACATTTAACAAAAGTTGAACTACAATTTGTCTAAAAAGTGAAATGTTATGGGATACCAACACAAATGACCTTGGGGACAAACTACAATGAAAACCTATCAACATCACTGGTTTAATATCATAATGAAGCTAAAATTAAAGACCATCATCGACTCTTAATCGCGGCCTAATCTTAATAAAAATACAGACAGTTCAGTTCAGCTACTTACCCTCCATCATCTCCTCGCACCGCTCGATCCATATCTCAAATGATTTCTCAGAAACTGGAAATCAGAAACAATAATGCGTTTTGCTTTGTTATGTAATATATGTTGATTAAAAAAAGAAAGAAGCCAAAGTAAAGAATGTAGTATAAACATTTGAGGGTGTCAGTGAGGTGTTAATAAGTAGTTTGATTAAGTGCTGGAGAAAGCTAAAGTCGTAAGAGTAATAAGTTTGTTTCAGCATCAGAAATACTTTATTAATCTCCGGGGGAAACTGGATTCTGTAACAGATACTCATTTATAAAACATTCATATAAATATAGAGAAGAAAAGGTAAAAACGTGCACATTGTAATACAATATATAACAACAATAAGTATGTAAATATATATTACAATTACAGTATTATTGCTATAAATGGTCTTAAGTCTTTGCCGAAAAGTAGAAGTAGAATACACAAGAACATTGCTTGAAATGTCCAGTAACACAGTAATAATGCCAACGTGTGAGTATTGCACAGGTTATATAAGTATTGCACAGTTTAGGTGCAACACATGATGGGGTTATAGATGCTGACGAGTGAAACAAATCCAAGTCCAGTCTAGTGAGGGAGGAGTTAAGGAGTGTGATGGCCACAGGCAGGAATGACTTCCTGTGGCGCATCTCAGTGGAATGAGTCTTGCACTGAATGTACTCCTGTGTTTGACCAGCACGTCCAAAACAGAAACTACAGAAGATATGGTCAATACATGGCCCGTCTTTATATCAGCAGCCCAAAGGAGATATAAGTTGAACTCATTATGGGTTTACAAATAGATTCAACGCTCGTGACACCAAGTCATTGATTTATTTCTGACCACTTATCCAGTTGCCAATTAAGCCTCCCCCCCCACACACACACACACACAAAAGCTCCTTCTCTTTTAACACAATAACAACTTGTTCTGTCATGATAGGAAAATCTATCCATTAAAAATCGATTCAGTCGCCTTGAGGACAGCGACCATGCTACAGCCAACAGAGAAGAAGAGACGCTGTAGCTGTTGTAAAAGACATTAATGACATTTTGCTCACAACTGATATGCATGTTGTAAATGGTGGTAATAGTGTCTCGGTTGACAATGGCTACAGTTGTTAACAATGTGGACAAACAGACACAGGCTCCATTAGCTTGTGTGATCTGTTACTGGTTTTAAAAATATTTGAATCCTTATCTGACATCTTGTAGGGATCCCTCGGGGGCAAACCCAATTTGGCTACTTTTTGTCTTGATGCCCAAAATTTCACAGCAGCTCTTTCGTAACATCATCATGTGGCCTGATATTACCGTAAACAAACAAAGCCATCAACCGATTTAGCCTTTCAGAAGGATGTGATGCAATACCTCCAGCTAGAGAAGAAGCAACCTTTTATAATGACTTTAATAAGGCAGTACTGGAACTATCCGAGAAGAGATTTGTCGTCTGCTAGTAGCGGCTTTTCTTGTAGTCGTTTTTCACAATTTCTCGAGGATAAATCAATGACTTAACAAACTAATCTGCAGCTTAACTGATAATGAAAATACTTGTTGTTAGTTGCACCCAAGCGGCAACCTTCGAGTCTTTTAAGTGAAGCAAATGAGAAAGTGACTTAAACCTGCATTCTTTCTAATATCCAGCAGGGGGCGATTACACTGGTTACAACAGTAAGTCTGATTGTACTAAAAGTCTATGAGACATTTTCCTGAAGAGATTATGGTCTCAATCTCGAGTTGCAAGTCTTCTTCAACACAGCATGATGTTCATTTTGTAAACTATCGTCCCATTTAGAGTGAAATAGACCGGAAAGCAGGGTATGCTTTAGGGTGGCTACCTTGTTAAGCCTAAAATAGTCTTGTTCTCTGGTGTCAATTCTGGTTCCAAAAAAAACAAACACCCGTCTGTGCACCTAACACACGTGTGTGCGCGTTAGGTGCGAAGCCCGGCCCTTCGCAAAACGGAGCGAAGGAGAGAATGTGAATGCGCAAAGTAGACAGTACAAACTGAAACGTGCACATAAATTAGATCAATAGCATAAGTGTTTAGTTTATTTAATAAAAGAGACCTGTCAATGTGAAAAGTGAGTTGTGAATAAAACTATTTTTATTTTTTATTTTTGAGGGGGAAAAAAAACACCTTGAATTTCAGGCAGGGCTCCGTTGGCGGGGCGCAGCGCCCCTCCAAGACAATGGTAGGGGAAACACACGGTATATCATACTATATATGAATTAATAAATATGAAGTCTTGGGTAAGGTAAAAAATAACCTGCTGTGTACTACACGCCTATATCATGGCCAGATAACACAGAGAAATATGGAAATGTAATAACTGGTAATGAAGTAAAAAGGCTGTTGCTATGTTACCTGCAGTTTAATATACAGTACACCAAGCACTGAATTAGGACGGTGGTTAACCTGTTGACCAGAACTATGTTTGAAGCGTCCTGTAATAAACTTTTAAGAAACCTGCCGGACAATCAAAAAGGAATAATTTCAAGACCATAGTGTAAGCAATGAATTAAATCTGTACGTGAAGAATTCTTTCTGTATTGCATTTCATCCCTAAAGCTAAAAGGACACAGGTTGATCACTTTGTATTCAATGAGGAGAGTGAAACAGACAACATACTGCTGCAAACAGATGTTGGGACAGAGCGGGATGATGGGAAGTTTGTACGCGAGGCCAGAATAGGCTTTACTCACCATCCAGTTGGTGTCCCTGAGTGAAAGCTGCATGTGCCGACTCAAAGTGGTTCAGATGGTATTCTGCTATTCTGCAGTTAGGAGAGAAAAACATGCCACATATACTTAGATCAGACAGTCTTTAAAAAATAAAAGTAACCTCTTCTTACACACATTTGGATCATGCACCATGTTAAAGAAGTTAAAAGACTAAAATCATTCTTGTACAAAAAAGGCAATGGCTGGCTGGAGAGAAAAGTTGAACTTAACTTGACTATAAACTTCTGCAATAGGAATTATGCGAATAGCAGATATGACAAAGTTGAATGGAACAAATCATGCATATCAATCAATGTGCATATTATATTCCACATTTTACAAAAAAAAAGAGTCAGTTGGCTTCAGTTGAGCAGATACAACAAACATCTGTAAGTGAATTTCCCTCATTATCTTAATCATATTATAGTACACACCCTGTTCGCATAAAAGCAAGGGGAAGGCTGGGTTTTAGCAGATGAGCTTTTTTGGCATCATCAACAGCGCCTGCAGAGAGAAAACAACACTAAGTTTATCGTACATTCATCGAGCCTGTATCACTTAGGAAATTATTATTCATACTGCCCCAATTTCCTCTGGTGATTGCTGACTGGTACCAGATAATTAATTCAAGGATCTGATAAGAAATGTTCTTTTCTGCAGTCTGAGCCATGACGGCTACTCTAGCATTTAAGAAACAACACCAAATTATACTTGTATATTGTAGGCAGTTAATAAGACAACAACATATTTGAAAGCATTTATATTTCTTACAAATAAGTGCAAAGACTGCATTTAATAGGATTGTGTTTTAACTAACATGTCTGTCAATGCATGTAGTCTAAAGACTTACAGCTGTAGTTTTTGAGAAGTATGTGGACATAGGCACGCTGGCAAAAGCACTCAGCGTTGTCAGAGTCTCCTTGCAAGGCCTCATTAAGTTCCTACAAGGAAAGAGATGGGATTTAAGTAGACAGTATAAGTGAGTTGTGATCATGATGAAAAATAACAAAAAGGAAATGTATTATTCTAGAATCTATTTGACACAAAGTAGTGGAAGTGCTTATCCTGAGTAGTAGCATTAATGATATATCAGAGTTGTCTTCAATACTTAAATAACTAAGGAATAACTAGAAGAAAATGTGTTTTAAAGTTAACAAGTCATTACATCTAGTAAATAGAATGACTTCTAGTTACATCTGTTAAACATTAGTGTATGCTCATCATGCTGATAGCATGACATATCTATAAAACCGAATGCTAATCACTAACGTCCTGTTGTAATAACGCCTTATGACTGAGCAAAGTTGCATTTGTAATGGTGGTTAAGTACAACAAAATGAATGTCCTACTAACAAAAAAGCTGTACAGTTACTTAAAGTAATAATGATTACCTGCTCTTTACAAAGTGATGCTAGCAGGAAACGTTAGCTAACTTGGCTAGCTAGTTATAGTGTCAAAATTGGTGCTAACAGCCCGTTGCATCATCGACAGAGCACTTAAGTGCCTTTGTAAAACAGCTAGCCAGAAGAAGTCAAGGTTATAGTGATAGGAAATAGAAATCTGATATTTAGTATTCGTTCATGGCTAGCGAACTCTAAAGTTTACCTCCAGAGCTTTCTGTGGATCTTCGTCAATGAAGCTATCGGGGAAGCTGCTAAAGCAAAAGGAGAGACCAACCGTTAATCAATGGGAAAGAAACAAATGAATTAAAATGTAACAAAAGCTTGTTCATATGTTAAGTTGAACTTGCCGTTTGGTTGCCATGGGTTTGCTGCGGATGTGGACAGTGTTTCTGGAGTGGCAGGGAAGTTCTAGCAAAATGTGGAAACGTGATAGCGGCAACAGCAGCCACAGCAGCAGGCCTGTCAACATCCGCCTGCACAATGCTCACACTGCCACACCTCCATCTACCGGCCTGGAGGAGTAATGACATGACAGCTTTTAATATGACAGCAAACTTCCTACGTAAAATATATTGTGCAAAAAAGGAATGCCATTCCCTGAATACTGTAGACCTTAAAGATAATAATATATATAATTATATAATAATATTGAATAATTATATTATATATATATAATTATATTATATAGATAATACATATATATAATTAAATATATAACTATTTTAAAAACTGCTTGTGAAGTTTCCCATAGGGATCAATACAATCTTATCTTAATAAAGCCACATTATTTAAATCATTTGAATTTGTATTATATTTTTATCTGCAAAGTAACTACATTTGTAAAATAAATGACATGCAGAAAAATTCAAGTAAAGTAGAAGTACCTCAAAATTGTACTTAAATACAGTACTTGCATAAATGTACTTTTAACCACTGATGCTGGTAAACTATAGGTGAATAAATGAGTGACGAGGAATTTTCAAGGACAATGACAAAATTAAGTTTATTTCATATAATAGACCATTATTTTCAACACCTCCGGACTGCATGAAAGCAAACACAAAATTAAGGCAAAAGAAACTCCACCTCTCCCTCTGCTACAAGCTCACATATCAATATCAGTAAAACTTACAGTATTAAGAGACCTCCAGATAAAGCAAAGTGAGGGGGTTCCAAATAAATGTTTTACTCAGTAATAAAGTGAAAACTGTTTTGCATAGGGGTCCCTGGGGGCAAAGGCACAGTTACAAGCAAGTTGGCCTAAATCTTACAAACTCAGTTTTCATTAGAAATGAGGTTTGAGAGGCTAAACTATCCACTGAAGAGAAAACGCTGAACGTAGCATTACTTCATTATAAAAAAAGAGCCAGCTGTTGTACTCCTTGCATAGAGTAAAGTCTGTACAGTAGAACTAATTTTGTACGAACCTGAGGGAGAAAATGGCAACAAGGCACAAAGTCAAGCATGTTCACAGACATACAGTATATAACACACAATACATAAAGATCGAGGATTTAGAGGTCCATATATGCATTTATATACATGTAATAACTAAACAGAATGTGTGCACAGCAGAAAGGCTAAATAGTAGCGGTATGACCCTACAGGAGGCTAAATAAAAGGTCATTTCACTGGTGATTGTCAACAAAAGGAAGGTCCACTGTGTAGATACATCTTCTACAAACAGCAGCAGTGCTAAATTACTATTCTAGAAAAAACAGTGATCCCTTGTCTTCAACATATCACAATACAAACAAAATTCAGTAATATTAAATAAAATAAAAACAATAATAATATGGAATGTTTTCCCTCAATAACCTCATGATTACCAGGAAGCAGGCACAGGATGGACTGAGATTGTCAGGCACTTGGAGAAGAAACATACAGCAGGGGTAAACATTAGTGCAAAGCCATTTTCAAGGCAGAGGAATGATTCAGCATGTGATAGTAAAAAAACAAAAAAAAGAGTGGGAAAGAGCGAGAGTAAAGGCAGAGCAGGAGGGCACAGTGCGCTGCTTAGATAATTGGCTCCATGACGCTGGAGGTGGAGTGCAAGCAGAGGGTGTGTCTGCAGACGGTGCAGAGAGGCTGCAGAATCCAGTGCATGTGTGTCTTTGGTGTCTTGTATGGTTAACGGCTACAGAGAATGACAGAAGGCTGAGATAAAGCACACAAGCTTTTACAAGTCTCTTACAAAGTAAACTGCTAAATATTGTGAGAGATTTTGGTTCCTGCCAGTTTCCTGCTAACTCAGATGTCAGGGAGGGAGCAGTGAGCGAGAATTACTTTAGTTACCAATTCATATGTAATCTAAAATACAATAATAATCCCAGATCAGTACTCCCACTCTTACATATAGGCCCTGGTGTGCAGACATTGCTACAGCAAAGTACAGCTCTATAACTGGTCCTGAGTCAGTGGAGTGTATGTGCATGTGTATGTTTTTAGGGGGTCTTTTCTATTGGTCAGAGCTAGCTAGGGGCACCAGCTGTGGAGTCTCCACTTTTGAGGTTTTGAGTCCCGGGTGCGAGTTATCATCAGGTGTCTCCTGTGCACCCTCACTGTCTACAGCCACTGCAGCAGCAGCCTGCTGCTCACACAGACTGCCCAGCAGCTGAGCTGTTTTGAAGACAGAGGCGTGACCCTGCAGGGACTGGACCTTCTGCAGGTTCTGGAGGGTCCGCAGCATCTCAGCGGACACAATAGGCAAATGCTGCTCTTGGATCAAGCTGGTGCTGGCAGGCCGCAGAACGGCGTCACGCTGGCCTGAGGGCCGGGGAGATGGCCTGGTCCGCTGGGTAGCTGGGGCTCGGACAGAGCTGGATGTCTTCTTCTGTGGCGGGTGTGAATTTTCCTCCTCCACCGATTGGTCACTAGAAGGTATAGTGCTGTCATCCGAGTCATCACTCACACCCTCATCAATGTCGTTGTGATCGTCATCTTCTTCCTCTTTGGTGCCATCTCCATCTGTGATATAAATCATATCTTTGGGCAGAGAGGTGAACTGGTAGACGAGACGCTGGCCTTCAACCTTATTCAGTATGCCTCTCTGGTAGTAGTACCTACATGAACACAAAGGTTCAGCATTAAAAAACAAACCATGCATGTACAAGCATATCTTTTCTTCAAAGTAAAGACATGACTGTGTTAGGATGACATTTTTGAGCAGCCTTAGCCTTCTTTTGGTAGTTTACCTGAGCGCTCTGCCCATTGTCTCATAATTCATATCTGGCTTGTTTTTGTGTTTGCCCCAGAGTCTGGCCACCGCTTTTGAGTTGACCAACTTAAAGATTCCTGTGTGGGGGTTAATCCATTTAATGTAGCGGGGGCAGACCTGTCGGTCCTGCAGCAACTCCATCAGGAACTGCCACAGGTACAGTGTGTTCCCTCCTGAAGCACAAACACAGGAAACATGATGGAAACGGATAGACAAAGAAACAACATGAAAAAACACTGTTGCAAAAGTGATTGATCCCCTGTGATCCACAGTGGTCTCTTTCATCTCTCTGAGAATGTACCGCTGCAGCCTTTACGTTACTCTGGCAGAATTTAATTCAGACTTGCGCCATACTAAAAGTAGGGATTCACAGATTGTGATATTCTGGGCTGATACTGATGTTTAAAATAACAATTTGGCCGATTGCTGATGCTTGTTGTTGATATTTATCTCCATTTAGTGTCACGGAAACAAGGACATCTGTTTAAAAGACATTCAGCATTAATTGCATCTTTGAATGACCACAACTTCAAATCATACAAGTTTATGAAACAATCTTAACATAGCCCTCTATCACATGAAAAAGATTATTATAATTTTTTTAATAACCTGTGGCTTCTTCTCCGAATTCTCCGAATCAGCAGCTAGGTATGCCAGCTTTGTCCGTGTCCGACCGCAAATAACTAAAACAACAGTTAGCCTGTGCAACATTGTTGCGACACAACAGATAAACATTGGCCACTGCCATCGGCGAATGGCATCTTATTATCCGATAGTCAACAAGGCGAAAATCGGCCGTTACCGATGTTTGGCCAATAAATTAATGCATTCCTAACTTAAGTGTTATAGAAACGTTACCAGGGCTGACCTAGTGAGATGTTGTGACTCTGGTGCTTATTCAGACATGAGACAAACATGTAACATGTTCTATCACGTACGTGTCTGAAAATGGCATGTATGACAATACCTTTGTTGTATTTGTCCTTCTTCACTATAATGTCCGGCGTGGGAGACTCCGCCCTTCTATGTCGAGGTTTTCTCCCTGAGTGGTTGAAGAATAAAGGCAGGGAAGGGAAAAGCGAGGGCAGAGAGGCGGACCAATGCAGAGAGAAGGACAAACGAGCGAGCGAGCGAGAGAGCGAGCGAGCGAGCGAGCGAGCGAGCGAGCGAGCGAGACAGAGAGACAGACAGAGAGAGAGAGAGAGAGAGAGACAGACAGACACACACAGAGAGACACAGAGACAGAGAGAGAGAGAGAGACACAGAGACAGAGAGAAGAGACAGAACACAACAGGAGACAGATGAGAGAGAGAGAGAGAGAGATAGGACACACACAGAGAGAGGATATATACAATAATACAAACAAAAATATAGAGAGAGAAAGACACACACAACAAAAAGAGAGAGAAAAACATAAGAGAGAATAGAGATACACACATAACATAAAACATAGAGATAGAATACAATATATAACATAAAGAGATATAGAAGAGATAATATAGAGAGATAGATAGATATATATATATATAAAAAATATAAACACACATATATATATATATATATACATACACATATATATATATAACATAAAAATACAACATATATATATATTACACACAAACATAAATATTATATATATATATTAATACCACATATATATTATATATTGATATATATATAACATACATACCACATATATATATATATAAAATTAACAGACAACATATATATATATATATATATATATATAAACATACCCACATACATATATAATTATATATATATTAAATATATTATAACATACACATTATATATAATATACAACCCACAATACATATATATATATAATATATACACACACATATATATACAGGACTGTCTCAAAAATTAGAATATTGTGATACAGTTTCTTCATTTTCTGTAATGCAATTAAAAAAAAAAAATGTCATGCATTCTGGATTCATTACAATCAGCTGTATCAGCATATATATATATATATATATATATATACATACATACATACATATAGACATATATTCAAATAAATCGATAAGCCAGAAATCGACTGACCTCTCTTTTTGGACTGCAGCTGTCCTGCAGGCTTCTTTGTGTGTAACGAGTGCCATTGTGGCTGGTCAACAGCTCCCACAATCCCCTCTGCTGACACGGTCACCTGGGTAACAGGAGTAGTGATGACGTCACCCAGTGATGGTAAGAAGGTCTGGGCTGCAGGGGGGATAAACAGATTTAATGAAAGAGAATAGCACTGTGACCACAATGTCT
This sequence comes from Cottoperca gobio, assembly GCF_900634415.1. NCBI lineage: Eukaryota > Metazoa > Chordata > Actinopteri > Perciformes > Bovichtidae > Cottoperca > Cottoperca gobio. The sequence goes on from NC_041371.1 coordinate 19,111,511, forward strand.
AAAAATAATATCTCGCAGTCAGACATGTCCTGCATCAAAAAGCAGCGGTGAGGTTTTATTAGGGCATCTTCACTCAGTAAGTGTGCATGTGAGTAGTGTTAACTCAGGAGTGTGTGTGTGCTTACAGTAGTGTTCCAGTGACAGGGTGTCAGGGCAGTCCATGTTAAGAAGCGAGTCAGCAGCAACAAGTGTCTCCATGGTCTCTTCCTCTCCACTTTCATATTGCTCCACTGCAGACCACAGAGAAGGGAGTGACATACAAAAACATTTGTTTAGCAGGTGGAGGAGGGTGGCATTTACAAGTAATTAAACATGAGAAGCACAGTGAGGAAAAAGCTTGAGGGTTGAGCTAAATTACAAAAAACGTCCTCTCACCGCTAGAGACACCTAGCCACGCAGATGGTTTTATTTAACACGGCAAGATATTTATCTCTAAACTTTGTGCTGCCATTGCAATACAACTGAGGCAAAAGAAATGTAATTTGTGATGAATCACCTTGATATGTTTTTGTTGTATTTGCTGGATAAGCCGAGCCAAAAGCAGACATTTCCAGATCATTTGTTAGATCATGATGTATATTAATCACGGGATATAATATTACAGATGCCGTGATTCGAGGATTTGATCCCTATTGCCTCACCCCTAGCTGTGAGCTTCACAAATCAAAATCACATCGTATCTGAAATGGTAGACATTTAACTGTGGTTGCCAGCCTGTTATTGTCTGACATGCCCCTACGGCCATATCAGATGGGTTCGAGTACCCCCTTAATAGATGGGATGGGCTTTCCTGGAAATGTTCAGTAGTAATCCACCACTTTTCAGATCGTTCTGCTTGCTAAATAGTTTTAATACTCTCAATCACACTGTTTGGGTTTTGACATGCTACTACAGACACGTTGGTAAAAAAGTGTGTCCTATGCAGGTGACCTGTTGTCACTGAAATTTAACTGGTTATTTTAAGAATAAATATACTAGATAGCTCCAATTACCTACTCCACAATAGTTTTTTGTAGTTTGGGTGAATTGACCCTTTAATTGCCTTAACGGATAATCAAGCAGCAATTTCATTGGTTATTTGCCCGTGCCTCCACACAGCAAAGACTAACCTACTTTTAAAATTTCACCCACTTAACTTCACCACAGCGCAGTTAAATATAGAATACTATTATCTGACTCTGATGTTTCACAGCTTATAGTGCTTTTACCTTAATAACAATATGGGCAGCTTTGGGCTTCTGTAGTTCATCACATATATCAGCATAGTTATCTTCCCACATGCATGTCCCTGAAGTAATACTATCAAAAGGGAGTGAATTGTTTTGTGCGCATTTATTTATGTGACGTGAGCAGGCTGGGAAGCAGTGAGCTAGAAAACATCTGCTAGCTAACAGCTGTGTGTCGTGGGCTCAAACACGCTCTGCCGCCGAGAAAACCAGCAAACGACCTGTCAAAACAAATAGCCATGTTTAAAGTAACACGGCAGGTAAGTTGCCGCCACAGAAACGGTTGTAGTTTTGAAGTCAACTGTCCATGACTGTCCCCGAGCGTTGTCAGTTACCGTTAGCTAGTTAACCGAGCCTCGCCATGCCCAACTTCAACTGCTCGTTGAAACCAGTGTACAGACAGAAAAACAACCCCATACAGTGATATAACTTACTTTTAATTTCCAGCACTGTTGAGGAACAAGCTTTAGCATGTGTGCTGTAGCCCGAATTGACCACGTCTACATCCTAATATGATTCATTAACGGTCTTTCCCAGGCACAAGCCAGGAATGTTTTGTTTCACTTCCTGAATTTTTTTGCCTAGGGTGGTCCGTCCATGTGCGAGGGTTGCGACTGCGCATGTGCAGTCCCAGGCTTTCTTTGGTACTCTGGTGGGACTTTTAATTTAGTAGGAACAAAGATTAGACCAATAATAATAACCATTTGATTGGACGACAGGTGAGCTTCAACTATGCAATGTGATGTATGTCTTTGTTTATTTTAATTTTAGATCAAGAACAGTGCAAATTAATAAATACACATGGTACATGTGTATAAATAATAACTGTGATGCAATCTCCTTTTAAAGACCCCCTTGTGACACGATTAGTATTGGTTCTTCTGTTGGAGCAAAGTCATTAATGACTTTATAAACTGATGGGATATTTTTTGAAGGGAGGTGCTTTCATATAACTTTTAAGAGGAATAAAGATCAATTTAATTTATTTACTCAAGATTTATAAACGCTATTTACCCTAGCTGAAAGGCAAAAATAATTTAAGAATATCACCAAAACATTTTTATACCTTTTCTTTTCGCTGAGATACTTGAATATCAGTAGCTTAAGATAAGTACGACTATTTCTTCCAGAATGATTTTGAGAAACACCATTTATAAAATGGCTGATATATTTCATAGGAGAAAGGCTTTTTGTAGCCTCATTAATTAATTTTGAAAAGATCCTACAGGAACCCTTTTCAAAAAGATTCCTCTAATCCTCCAGGAACCCCCAAAGCCAGGTTCCGTGAATATCCTCAGAGTTCCTTGAGGCTCTCCTAATTCTAAGGGTTTATACCAAGTATAAGTTAGCATATTTTATTAGGTCTTCCGAATTTAAAATCTGATATTTCCTTAGAATTGGGAAGTGACGGGTAAAGATAGGCTGGAGAGTGCGTGTGTGCATTATGCACTGACCTTTGAACAGCTGCTGGTGATGTTGCGACTGTTCACACGCTAGACCTGTATATGAGAGCAGGTGTGGATGGGGAACCTGCTCCACAATCACCGCAGGATAATCCAAATAACCCACCAACTGCAACACAAAATTAGATTAGATAAAATCGCATTAAAATCTGCAGATAAAAAATTGTATATGTTTGCACTGCACTCAACACATACAAAGAAAGTCACCACTACTTAACATTTACCTGTGACATGTTGACATGATCACTGGCAAAGTCAAAGATGAGCTCTGACTGCTGCAGCATGGTTGAATATCTCAAACACACAACCTTAACTGCGAATAAAGAGCATCACAGCTTTCCTCTGAAGACAATTGATGACTGAACAGGTCTGATGTGTTTTTGTGTCCTGACAGATCCACTTTTTGGAGAGAATCTTCAGATGTCAGTGATCTACCAAAGAGCTCCCCTCAGGATGTGATGAGGCCGCTCTCTTTCCATGCAGCGCAGTCCAACAGTGGAAGAGTGATCTGAGTAAACTAATTGACCAGAGACTCAAAGGCGTCACAGGAAACTGATGTTCACTCGCTCTGCTTCGACTCTCGATGAGGAAGTGGGGGCTGCTAAACAGTCCTGTGGTCTGACTGAACCTGCACGATAACAAGAGAGAGAAACGAGAGCAGATGTGTGAGCTGATGCAAAAACACAAAAAGTGAGTGTACCACACCTGCAGTGAAAATCCGTTTTTAAATAAAATGTCCAAATAAAGATATGTGGCCTCTCTGAGCTGAGAGGGCGGAGAAAACAGCAGTTTGCTTCCCTCTTTAATACATCTCATGCGCTTGCTCTTATCTTGCCTCTAAAAGAGGCTAAACCAGCAACAGGAAGGAAGCGTTTGCACTGCAATGTGTGTGTGTGTGTGTGTGTGTGTGTGTGTGTGTGTGTGTGTGTGTGTGTGTGTGTGTGTGTGTGTGTGTGTGTGTGTGTGTGTGTGTGTGTGTGTGTGTGTGTGTGTGGTAAGAGTAGGGGGGAGGCAGCTGGCGTTGAACTTAAAACATCATGTCTTCGCACAACGCTCAAGGTTTCAGGGGCATTAGGAGCACATTCCTTACAACATGCCTGTGAATGTGACGTTAAGAACAAAAACTACAAAAACTCTTGATCTACTCCCCCTTCTTCTCTCCCGTCACTTGTTTTTCTTCACTTCCTCTCTTGTCCTCTGGCCATGTTAATTCCTTTTAATCGCTCGGTCCCAGTCGCCCTGACCATCCCTGCTCCTCTTTCCTTATTCCTAATTCTGAGGTTGAGTGTATTTACTCTCTTCTGTTGCCTCTCCCTCACAGCTGTCACAATTAGGTTGTAAATACTGTTGCCACACCTGCACTTACCTTCAGCCCTCCTCTGTTGAAGATCACGCCAGCATTTACGTTTGTTGTACAATAGATCTCCCACTGTGAACAAATCGCTTTCATGGAAATAAAAATAATCATTGAGCTCCTACGTGTAGTCTCACAGTTCCTGATCGCGCTTCTTTGTCTTTACGTGTGTGTGTGCGTGATGGAGGCACAACATGTTTGGGTCAGTTATCACACAGGAAGCACAGCTCAGTTAGGAGGCACTGCTTCCTGAGTTCCTGTACCAAACCGCTGCCAACATTATCTGCCAGCAATGGCCTTTTCATTTTCGACTTCCTCTGATGTGTTTGGTGCTCAATGATTAACGTAGTACACGAGTGAAATGGAGGATAGTTTACTTCACCAAGCAGTGTTTTCAAGTTAGTGAGGAGAAATAACCCTTTAAAACAAAGTTCTGTAAGTAGAATGCAAAGTTTGATTAGAGGATAGATTAGAGCTGAAACTATAAAATAAACAGTATCTGTAAAAGTTTCTATGATTGATTAATTGTTTTAATACTGTTCAGGGCTTGTGTGCATACGTTTGGGTGCCTACCAACCTGACTGTTTGTGTGAACTGCCTCAGTAGGAAGATTCAACAAGCCATTCAGATTTGGCTCCCCTTCCTATGTCACACAAATACAAGTATATTCAGACAGACAGTATGAGACAAATAATGTGTTTTTGAACATTAAAGTATGTAAACACAAAATGCAAGTATGAACCTGAAAATGAGCATGATATGTTTCCTTTAAATAATTTTTAATTCTCTGGGTCCAGCTTCTTATCTTTCCCATCAGTGAGAATAAATCAAATGTAAAAGTTCTGTGTGCAGTATGCAAAGCTTGATTAGAGGAGATATTAGAGCTGAAACTGATACATTAACAGCATCTGTAACATAATTGACTAAGTGCTTAAATAATTTTTAAGCAAAATAATATCAGGAATTCTCTGGTCCCAGCTTCTTAAATGTGAATATCTGCTGGTTTTCTATGATAGTAGTATAATAGATTTCGGTTTCAACAAGCACCATTGTTTAATTAATTAACACGCAGATTTTTTCTTATATATTTATTATTACTGTCTTCTCATGTCAAGTAGTAGTGCAGGTTGAACAACATCAACTAACAGCTACTCTCCACTTAATAACCTGCAAATCCTGTTCTGTGTGTACAATGTGGCGTGGTGCCTTGCTTTCTTTTTTTGTAGTATCAATAAACGTAGAAGTGTAGAGTACAAAACACAGAATGCTGCTTGCATTTTGTGCTTGTTTTCTTTTTTTGAGTGGTAGCCACTACTGCCTGCCATTGTGCTATGTGTATAAACTGTATGTGCATTGTTAGTGCGCCCTGCAGCCTGCTGCTTCTATAGAGGGGTCCCTAAACAGCACAGAGCCTTTGTTCATCAGTACTCTGGTCACATAGGTTTGTCTCTGTGGCCTTGGCTCTGGGATCTGAGTCTGTGAAGTGGTTGCCAGGCCCCTAAGGACACTGATAAGCCCCCATAACGTGTGTGTGTGTGTGTGTGTGTGTGTGTGTGTGTGTGTGTGTGTGTGTGTGTGTGTGTGTGTGTGTGTGTGTGTGTGAGAGTGAGAGTGAGAGTGAGAGAGAGAGAGTGAGAGAGTCGGAGATAGAAAGAGTGCGGCGGGTGTGTTTGACAGAAAGGGGCAAAGAGTGTGTATGTGTGTGAACTAGGCCAGGCTGATAACAGTATGGCAAGTGAGGGAGCTGCTGATAAGCCCCCCTTGCAGGCCTTGTTAAATGAACACAGTAAAATATGGTGTGTGTGTGTGTGTGTGGAGGAGATTGGGGAATGGTTGGGGTAGTCACAACACACCTCTGTATTAAGCAGCCTTCCTGGTGTGCACACATGTTCGTTGTTAAAGGTGTTCAATGTGTTCAATGTGTAAAATATGCCAGAATATGAACTTAAAATATTGGAACAATACACTAACATTATCAACAGAATGTGAAGAAGTAACAGTGTTGGCGTTATGTCAAAGACAAAAGTCTATGTGTTGTGTTGCAGAGATATCTACTGAAGTTAGCATGCTAACAGCTAGCTGCGCTCCGTCCAGTCTGTAATATCACTTGTTCCTCTAGAGGTGATAGTGAGTCACTGTAGCTGCAGTCTGCTCTCAGTACAGAGGGAGAAGAAGTACAGCTGCCTGACTCACTTGTAAATATTACAGCCATGTTCTGTGTCTGTTTTATAGTTTGTTTATTGGATTACATTCAAAGTGGCAGAAACGAGAAACCACCCGCACCACCTCGCTTCATCCTCACAGCTGTCAGGAGGCTGTTTCGCCGAGTGTATAGCTGTCTGTAGTGATGGGCAAATGAAGCTTTTGTGAAGCACTGAACCACTTCAGCCAATTGTTTCGGAAATGGGTTCATTACTCGAAGCTTCAGGTACAGTGACTGCTACTGGTGAAGTGCAAGGCCACAGTATCTTTGCCTTGAAAATTCTTTGGCACACACATCTAAGACTGAATATCATGTTCTATTTAAAGATAAAGATTGATGATCGTGTTTATGTGAAAATGTGGGCTTATTAGGCTTTAAATGATAGTACAGTTTAATATTGGATAGAGATAAGGGAAATTAAACGCAACAGATGGCCACTGGTCGGATTAGAATACCGGGCTGCTGCGGCAAGCCTTTAATTGAGGGAACGCCTGTTCTACGAGCTGCGGCACCGGGGCTGCGCATTTTTATGTGGGATGTACATTATTCTTTTAACAGATTGAGATCTGGTTTCTTTACTTGCGCACAAGGAATAGATGATGCTGGCGTGCATAAAAATAGTTTTCGCTAGTTGGCTGGCTCCATAATGATCCAATACAAATACCAACAACTCAACAGCAATAACGCATACTACTATGACAACAACCCACAAATTGTGCATTGTTTAGAACGGTTATGAAGTGTTGAGGCGCTCAAATTCAAAACTGTCTCAACCGGTCAGAATCGAGACGAGGCAGTGGCAGCGAATCACCTGATTGGACGGCAAACCAGTCTGGTGATTCATTCAGGAAATGAAGCAGTTACTGCTTCGGATGTCATATGTCACGTGATTTGAAGCAAGCTTTGAAGCAGTGGTTCTATGGAATTGTAGTCCAGAGTTTGAAGCACATATCGAAGCTTCAGTATCACACTGCCATCACTAGCTGTCTGCAGCCCCAGGAAACAGCGTAGCTTCAGTTAGCAGTTAGCTCAAGTTCAGCCACAGCACCGGAGAACTGCAGACTCCCTCTTGTTGCCGCCACACAGGTCCAACAGGTCCAGCAGCCCCTGTGACTGTCGGTGCTGGGGTTTGTTCTGGCTGAGCTCAAGTCTCTTCGGCTGCTGACTGGAGCTCCGTCTGACGGAGGTGGCTGCCGTGTGCCGGCTCCGACCTCTCTCCTCCCCCGGCGGGCTGTTCTCTTGACGAGACGAATATGCCGGTCGTTTTCTAGTTTCTGCCACTTTGGATTTAGTCCAATAAACCAAGTAAAGTAACGTTACACGGACTACAGCCCCTGTTAACATGAGTGCCCAGTACACACAGACGATTAGCCCCACATGAAGATTATAAAACAGCAGATGCTTTTTGATCGGCTCTCAGTTTCAGCAATTTTTGTATTCTTGCCCTGCTGACTGACTGACAGGCATTACACAGGAGTGAATGCAATACACAATATAAAGAATACATTATAATACTATAAATATGGCAAACTACTACAACTGAAATATAAACATTAGAAATTGTACGGACCCCGTTTAGAGGGGGAATACTGCCCCCTGTTTCTTTGGAGCAGGTGGCTCAGAATTACACATTGAACCCTTAAGCTGTCATTTATAACAAACTGCATTTTTTACTAAACATTTCTGGCAGCGTGTTAAACCACGTTGAACAGCCATGCTCAGAAGCTCACACATGCTTTCTGAGAAATACTTTCACTTTCCCTTCAGCACATGTCACGCAACACCCGACTAGCACTTTCTTTTGCTGTGTTTGTGTTGAGAGTAGTGGGCCTGGTATATGGAATAAGAAGAAGTGAGCTTACCTTGTGTTTGTAGCTTGTTTCTGACAGAGCAGCAGCTGCCTGCAGGATCCAGAAGAGGAACGGAAATTGTTCTCATCCCTTTTGGCAAACAGACAACCTTCATCTGCGTACAGACCTGGGATCAGTTTCCTCTTGTGAATTCCCAGTCACCAAGGAAAGCGCCACACAGGCTTTAGATCAGTGTAAATCGTGTTAATTTTGTTTTTCTTCTTCCCTTCAGACCTGGCCAGTTATTGCTTCCTCTTTTTTTCTCAGAGAACCTCCCTCCCTTTGAGTTCTGATTGGTTACCTGTGTTGTGAGTCAAGGTAACCCATAGTGACCATTGTCGGTGTGGAGCAAATGTAAACACGGGTGTATTTGCAATGTAAAGCAGTAGAGAGCCAAGCAACCGATCTGCAAACAGCCCTATGGTGTGTGTGATGACCTCACTGCATATCATATTAGATCAGTAGGTCAGCTGCAACGTAAAACCATTTTCAATATTATGAAGTTCTGTTTGGTGCCTTGTACAGTTAATGTTGACATATTTGGCAAATGTAGATACAGGCTGAAAAATTGAGAGAAAAATATGGGCTAAAAAGACTTGCAGGCAGACAGGAAGACAGACGCATAAAGTGAAAAAGAGATCTGTCTTTATCCAGTCCCTGATGCGCCCTAGTGGAGAAGCTCTGCACCAACATCTTAAGTGAGCGCAAACTTCCTCTGTCTGTCTTTAATAATAGAAAAGCTTTACACCTGCAGAGTGTAGTTCTGTGATACTCAGGCGTCTGGTACAGGCAATGTGATCCCTGATTCACGCTGTTTCTTAGAAATCATTAGCTCTCTCATGAGAGCGAGGCCCTCTGCAGCCAGCCATGCTGTCTCTGTATACTGTCAATTCTGTAACGGTTGCATAACTGCCCCGTGTTTGAACCTCATATGAGAGAAACTATCTTGCCGTACATAACTGTCATGTGTCCACAAATACATAAAGACTGATTGTGTAGTGTGATGAGTTCTTTGACATAACTCACTATTGAAGGTGTTCTTGCGTGCGTCATAGAGACACACTGAAGAGCGTGAGGTGATCTAGAATTTGACATGTTGTAGTTGTCACTTATTTATTACAAAATTAGGTTTTTAGGATATTAACATTTCGTCTTTCAAATATGTGCATAGAACAACATAAAAAAGAAGAAGATTATTCTACCTTTAATCTGATCCATATACATGCAATATCTGTGGGTGGGTGGTGTCTGATAAGGCAGAATATATCAAGCCTACCCTTCATTCCTTCATTTCATTTAGTCATTTTCCCCCCACTTCTGCAACAGCAGGCAGCTTCAAGAATGTGCTGGTTTGGCTCAAAAATACGTTAACTCCCATAATGTTTTTATAAAGTAGCAGAGGGCAGAGTTTTATTATTACAATGTGTGTATGTGTGTGTATGTGTGTGTATGAGAGAGGGAGGGTGGTAATGTTACTGTGAAATGATTGATTGAATGCAAGGAATCCAATTTAACCTCAAATTAAAGTAATCGATTAGGGATTGTATGAAAATTATTGTAGGGGTCTCATAAGTGGGTGATATCCTAATTTTTGTTTTCGGCTGTAAGGCCCAATTTTTTTTGTCCTAAATGTATATTTTGTTTCAGCTTTCCCTTTGCAATAAAATCAATGGTTAAATAGTTACATCCAAAATACAACTTTCACTTGTGACATGGTGCACTTGATAAGTGAGACTCTTAAAACACCTCTGGATGCAGCTTATCAAATGTAAATATTTGGTTGTTTTCTTAGTCTGCTATGATAGAAAACTGAATATCTTTGGTCACATTAAACAAGCATTTTGAAAATGTGCCTTTTGGAAAGTATGATGAGCATTTTTTTCTGACATGTTACAGAGTAAACAATGAATTGTGAAAATAATTAGGAGATTGATTGATCGTTAATACAGCCCTTATGCTATGTGTCTGTTATACAGTGTGGCTTTCACACATGTGACCTCACCGTCGGGCTGCAAACATCTGCACATTTACCTGATGTAAGCTACATGTTGACAATTGTCACATTTGTCTCTGACTGACCTGCACGCTCTAACACCATAGATCTGTCATCACGTTGTCAGACAAGCAATACAGGGGACGCACAGTAACCGTGTAGGACTGTGGCACAAAGTGTGCATGTACAACTGGGGGGAAAATCGAAGAAAGAAGGCTCCAGAGTTCATGGTACGTCAGTCTGATGAATTCCTTCTGCTGGCCACGTCTGCTTACCTTCTGCTGCTTCTACTGCTGCACCATGTGTGTGTGGGTTGTTTATTCATGTGTTCAAGTGTGTGACATTTCTACATCTGTGAAAGTGACTGATGAGTTGCGTTTTTGTCTCATTTATCAGCCATTCCTTCAAGTGCGAAATCAACGGTGTGTGACCAAAAACCGCACATCAAATTAGACAAATATGCAGAAAGCATTTTCACAAACGTGCACACTTGCATGCATATGGACCTCGGTGTCAACACACACTCAGTGACGCACTGTTACAGAGACTCCAGCTCTCATAACTTTTGTTTTGTCTTCTCATAGGCAGCGTGAGGGTTTGAGTTTGGTTCAACATTTTTTCCTTTTAAGTATTTCCATGGCTGAACTACACACATACACACTCACGCATGGTTTCTTAGGCTCTTCTCACACGTTTGTGGAAGCTATGCCCAACTGAAAGCTCTCCTCCCCATACCATCAATCCAGAATACATATGATGGGCAGCAAAAGGTTAAGAGAATGAGCAAGTACTGCCAGTTAAATGTTTGAACCTTAAGTCAAACATCATGTTCATACAAGTGCTAATAATTGTTTTTGAATGCAGTTTGATGGCACAAGTCTGCCGACCATGCTGCTTAAATATGCAAGATGGTGGATTGTTGGGTAGAATAACATTAAAGAATGTTTGGAGGAAGAGAGAGCAGAGAAGGGCCAAACCAGGTCTGTACACACCCCAACCCCTGAGACACACAACCCAAAACTATCAACCCTCTAATCCTGCAACGTTCCAGCACTTTATGCTAGATTCTAAAACATTGGGGAGGGGAAAACAAACTGTGTGTACTGGTATGTGGTCTGTTTGTGCATATGTGGTGTCCAAATGTACTACATGTGTGTGTTTGAGTTGGGAGACAGAGTGTTTGTCTGACAGTCTCTGTGTTCAACACAGTTAATTAAAAAAAAAGTCCACAATGTTTGTGGAGTGCAAAGAAGCTCTCAGCCAAGCTAACACGATAAGTATCTAAATTCACAGTAGTTTTTATTGCTAAATGTGGCACTTTCTGTCATTAACCTTTTGGCATCAATCTGCTGCAGGGTTTCATCTCTATTTTCTGGCACCTAATAGCAATAAAAGGGAAATGAACTCGCTACAATAGACTGCTGTCGCATTATGTTGGTTTTGGCTGAAGTGTGGAGAGTTTTTACTCCATTAGCTGTGCTGACGTCCAGAGAGAAAGTTACAGCTGCATGTTAGAAGAAAAGGATGAATGACTTAGTGAGAGTTAAGTAGGGATAAACTTAAAAATGCTACTATTCGTTTGAACAATTGTTTGACTTTTTGTGAAATGTGCTTCATTGATACCACTGTCATGTTTGTGTGTTAATGAAGCTACAGCCAGGAGACGCTTAGCTTAGCTTCGCATAAAGACTGGCTCTACTCAAAGCTAACACAATCTGCCTCCCAGCCCCTCTGAAGCTTCCTTATTAACACGTTATATCCATGGATGTATAAAGAGAACTGGATACAGCGTTGGAGTCGAGGCGCATTCATTCCTATGAATGTTTCTCAGTGGTGCAGGAAGCCAAAAAGATTGACTCCCTGGGTAAAACATAACCCAGATCTTCCGCATCTGTGGGGCCCATAGAGCAGGCGCTCTATATATATATATATATATATATGTATATATATAATATCAATTTGACAAGTTTTTAGGACATAATGATTTAAAATTGAGCTATTTAAGTGTTCCTACTCAAAGCTGAAAACAATTACATTTTCCAATATAAATCATTGGGGGAAATAGTTTTTTGGGCCAAATGGCATCACCTAAAAGACCCGGATGTTGTAATTACACGGTTTGGCCACTATGTCAAATTGGCTTCAAAGCCACTGGCTGTTCGTGGGGGCTTGGTTATATCAAGTTTATTGAATCCCTACAAAGAGCAAAGTAAACATTTAAGATTGAGTTGTAATTGCATGTGCTGGTAAGAAGTCTGTTTAAACCTTTAAACCGTGATTGGTAAAAGAAGCAGTGCCAGCAGCCAGTTAGCTTAGCTTAGTTTAACTTAGAAAGTTACTGTGTCCGTCCAAGAAATGGTCACATCACCCCTCGTAAAACCACAACCTGTTGTCTTTTGTACAGATTTTGTACGTTGGATTAAATAGGTGCTGATAAACACAGTTTGTTTCCTTTGGACAGAGTCTTTATTCTAAGATAGGCTAACCTGCGGCTCTCGGAGGCACATTTAACGGACATATGCATTGAATGGTATCAATCTTCTTATGTAATTCTCTTCGATAAAGCAAATAAGCGTATTTCCCAAAGCGTCAAATCATGCCTTTAATGCAAATTGACCTGCTGAGCCCCGTGCTAGCATAAACTCTGTGATTAGATTAGAAATGTTCTTACTGCTTACCCTAAATCACCATAAAACAGGGCTGCCTGGGCCAATACATTATTTTAATTTCAAACTGAAGTTTTGTAGAGCAAAATAAGAGCTAAATTGACCCTGAGCTAATTACACTTTGATTTATAGACTGTTCGGTAAGTAGCTCACTGCACAGCGTTTACTTCCTTTGCAACTTTCTATGCCTGTTTCTTTTTGTAGCAGGGATCTTAGAGGACAATCAATCACATGAGTCGAGGGCCGATGCCAGTATCCACAAGCAGATACATCAATAACTTTGGGAGTAGAAAAGGACATAATTTAGGGAGGAATGTACTGAATGTGATTTCTTTCACTTAAGGCTGCTTACAGCGCTGTGTTTGATTTAATGTCCAACCACACTGAACAGAGGGAGAGGGGCTATTGGGAGGACTGGAGACAGGAATGTGGAGAGAAAGTGAAGAGAAAATAGGGAAGAGGACAGAGAAGAGGTAACAAAACAAGGAAAAACAAGCAGCAGAAGATGAGAGAGTGAAGGCACAGAGAGCGGATGAAGACATGAGTCGAGGAGGAGGGGTGATGAGAGATCACAGGACAGAGAGCTTCTTTGACAGCTAACGTGACATGCGTGACACTGGTTTAGCCTGAAGGAACATTCCCAGGTCAGAGTTGTGTGTGTGTGTGTGTGTGTGTGTGTGTGTGTGTGTGTATGTGCGTGTGTGTGTGTGTGTGTGAAGTGAAGAAGTGGGGAGTAAAATTAAGAGATCACAGTAAAGTTCTCTGTTAGCATTCATCACATGATGCTGACTGCTGTCACACTTAAATCAAATCCCCTTACACACACACACACACACACACACACACACACACACACACACACACACACACACACACACACACACACACAGGACAAGATAACAGGCAAAGCTAAAACATTCACAGTCATAAATGAGTATGACCGTGTGTCTGAACAGATAACTGCTTGAAAGTATGCTTCTTCTTTTTTTAAGAAAACAGTACACAAGTGAAGTTTCTTATTTATTGCATTTGTTTTTATTTATTTCGAAAAGAAACCCCTACCTCTTGTCATACCAGCTATAAGTTAGGAGTCAGGTTAAGATGATGTGGAGCAAATGCAATCACAAAACGCATGAAGCCTCAAGAACAGGCCCAATAATGAACGGTATTATACAATAGCTGAATGGTCACACAAATCACCAGTACATCAGTAGTTCAATAACTAGCGGGAAAATGACACAGAGACGATGCATTTAAAGGCAATAATGTAACAAGCGTAAAAGTACGCAAAATGCTCAATACATATTATAAAGGAAATACAGAAAAAAAACCGTAAACAAATCTCAAACAAGAGCAATAGATTCACTGTTTGCTGCAGTGAAGGATAGCAACACAGCGTCCCACTTAAATGTAGTCCGCACAATGCAGAAGTTGTTGCAAGACTTAAACCGTCAAAGTAACATCTACTATCAAGGCTGCGAGGCTGATGAGCTGTCTTTGCTAATCAACCCATGACCCCAACATTTTACATAACACTTGGGCTGAACTTTGCCCCCGCTAAGTTTTCGATATTTGTCGTTTTGAACACCAGTTTTCTGCTTCACAATCCAACAATACCGCTTTTGAAGTGCACTGATGCTTATTTCTTCTTGGACAGGGTCCACAATGGCAGGTGTTCAGAGTTTTAGGTTAGAAGGAGTTTCACCTCACTGATTTCCAAAAGCACCTCTTTTAACATAGCACATATCCTCATTCAGTCATCCATACTTCAGTATTCTTTTGTCATATCTAGTCTACGACCGCTCCTCAGGCTGTGGTGGACTTGTTGGTCATGCGGGAGTTGCTCTGGTCGGTGGCTCGATCGGTGACTTTCAGCTTCATGCACGACTGTTTCTCATCCATCAACATCTCAGCCGGTAGGCACCAGCAGCACAGGCAGGACTAGAGGACGGAGAAAAGTGGTGAGAGAGATGCAAAGTGTAGGATGAGGGAAACGCTTAACTTTAGCATACAGTATTCACAGCTAAAAGAAAGCCAAGTGGTTCCTTCTTCCTTTTTGTTTCTTCAGGGGGCTGAAAACAACCGAGTTGCATCACTACAGGTACGACTGCTTCTAAAACGCCTTGGCTGACAGAGCGTGTCGGCAAAACATCTAGTTGCACCTGTGGAGCGGGGCTGCCTGCGCAATGAGGCGATCAAATGTGATTGATGGAAAATGTGGTCTCTCTCTCTCTCTCTCTCTCTCTCTCTCTCTCTCTCTCTCTCTCTCTCTCTCTCTCTCACTCTCTCTCATTGACGAGCAAACGTAAAAACGTAAGAGAGGAGCACATGCCAGGAGGGCTGTACCATACTGTAGGAAAACAATGGTTTTGCTGACGAAGTGTCTCTACCGATACATGTCAGTGTGATGGGGGCTTAAAGGTACTTCAAAATAGTTTGAAAACCTTATTAGCTTTCTTGGTAAAGGCATCTATATGGGACAGGCAAGTTTTATGGTAAGTGTATCTCACAAAATGTCAATCTACTCTTTAAGATATTTTCACTCTACATGTGACATATGTTACGACCTTACCCTGAAGCAGTTCTTGAAGCGCTTGCTGACCATGTAGAGGGCGATTGGGTTGATGCAGGAGTTGACAGATGCCATGTTGATGCCAATGTAGTCCAACACCAAAAAGAAACTAATAGGGTTACAGAGACACATTAGTCTTCCACCTCTCCCTTCCTGCAGGGGGATTCATTATTCTACTGAGTTATCTGGTCTACTCTGACCTCCATTTTCTTTGTGCTCTGTGGAACATTTATTTTCTTCCATACCTGAGCAGTTCGCAGCGGTTTGGGTCTTTCTCATCGTAGATAGTGAGCTTCAGGATACGGCTGAGGTGGAGAGGCAGCCAGCACAGAGCAAAAACCAGAACCAGACAGAACACTGTCTTAGCCACCTCCCTCCGCTGAACACACACAAAGACACAAATCACAGTACATTGTGTTCTTACAGTTATGGCCCAGATGGGGACATGGTGAAATTTTGGCACAAAGAAGTCGTAACATCATTGGAATCTTTCTGCCACAAGGTTAAAGTGGGACTGTAGTAAAGCTTTTGGTAAAGAAGACACAATTGTGTTTTTAATAGCTCTCAATTGACACACGAGTGAATGTAGGAATGATCTTGTGTCAAAACTAAAAGATTATTTTTGAAAAAAAATAAATTAGATAAATGTAATCTTAGCTGTTAACACTGAATATGAAAACTGTCAGTAATCACTAACAAAATGGGCTAATTAAGATGAAAGCCATGAGCGAACCTGTTTGAGGTGGTCACTGAGAGCAATCTGGACTCCATTCTTCTTCCTCAGCATCTCACAGGTCATCAGGGTGTAGAAAATAGCAGTGCAGACCAACGGCAGGCAGAAATATGCACTGAACAGCCACCAGTCCTTCGCTGATTTATAAAACTACACAGAGGAAACAGGAGGACAGCACTGAGTTAGAGGTAAATCCCAACCGCAGTAAGGGACTCAAGGGTGTATCTCAAATTCACTTGCACTTAAAAATCAATTCATCAAAGTACCTCAGTGGAATTCAAAATTGTTCATTGTCTGTAAACTCTGTCTAACCCTGATCTAGCCAGCAACTCCTTCACAGAATGGTAAGAATGCACATATATTCATACACAAGTCAACATATGTGCGCGTCTCCTTGTGCGTCTGTACGTGTCAGTATGTATTATATGTGCATGCGCAGGTTTGCAGCATGCAAAGCTGTGTCAACACACACTATTTTTCTCCACACTGACTTATATGCCTCAGAGGGTCTGTGTGTCACATCTCACCCTCATGAAATCAGTGTTCTGCATGGGGTGCAGCAAACAGATCCTCAAGTGTTCTCCTTTGTAATCCATGGTGATCATGTCGAAGGCTATTGCCTCGGGCACAGCAAGGCCAATGGATATTATCCATATGAGCGCGATCTCGATAGCCATCCATTTTGGAACTCCGATCCCTTTGATGCGGCTCCACGACGCCACGGCACGATACCTGGAAGATTCAACAAGTGCTGTCAGTCAACCAACAAGTTAACATTAGATAAAGGAATTCACATACTCACTTAAAACTTAAATATGTCTAAAACTAGTAGCCAGATAGCTTAACTGAGCTAACCTGCACCTTTTTAAAGCTATCCAAAAACACAACATGCTATTTTTTACATTTTTTTTCTTTAATATAATATATTATTTAATATTACATGTTAATTAGTGAGCTTTAAGGCCTTTTCACTGGGGCTGGACGAATAAATCAATCAAAACTACCGGTATTTATACCGGCAGCGATGGGAATTTGCAACTTCTTCATTAAAAGGTTCAGATAGATTCACGCAGACAGACGACCAACTAGCGGGATTCTATCGACCCAGAGCAGCGTCTGCAGTCTGTCTGAGGTCAATTGTTGTAAAGCTTAAACTACTGTAATCTGTATTATCGTGTGAATTTGAGTTTCCTCTGGTAAACAGTTACGCAGTGTATATGTCTAGGACTTTTATTTTGAAAGGTAGAAACGGAAGGAGTGTATCTGGAAGGCGCTGCTTTTGAAAGGAGTAGTCAAATTTGCCGTCTTGGTTGGACAACAGAGCCTACGTCTTGTTGCTTTATTATCTCCGTTTTAAATTTACATCCGTTCCGCACAATGTGACTGTTTGATGCCTTTATTCGCAATGCGAAAGTTTAAGAGATCGACCTCGTTCCGAAAAACTATTTTGTTGCTTTTTAGCCACGTAATATTCACTTTCTGTATGAAAGTATTCATGACCAAAAATATATATTGCATGAAAAGAAAACGCCCCTGTTGTGTAAAGGCCTTTAGAGGTGCTGGTTGGAAGATTTTGTTTGTTGTTTTGTTTGAATATAACAAATTTAACAAACCTGGTTGTAGCTTCACATTTCCCATACAGACATGAGAATGGTATCAATCTTCTCATCTGACTCTCAGCAAGAAAGCTAAAAAAAGTATTTTCTAAAAATGTTGCACTATTCTTACCGATATAAAACCGATATGCACATTCTAAAACATTTACCTGAAAGGCTTTTATTTAAATTGTAATCTTAAGTAGGCCTTTAGGAACATAACAAATAACTACATTTGTATTTATAAATCACATTTAAATGCCTTATTCCAAGCTCACAATGTAGTTGACTGTCATATCCAGACGATCTTGAGAAGTACAATAGAATATGCGTCAATGTATTGATCAGCGAAGTTAAAGGAGGTCAAAAATAAAGTCAAAAGTAATTTGCTGTGACAATGATGTAACATGAGGAAATAACGACGGCTTGTTCATGTTGTTGAGGCCATTATTACCTGTCAATACTCAGAGCGCACAGACTCAGCACTGTGATCCCCACTGAGGCTTTCTGGACAAACGGCACCAGCTTGCACAGAGTCACTCCGAAAGGCCAGTCCTCTGCCAGGAGCTGGAGAGAGAGACAGCACGAGTTGATGACTGAGTTAAACCATGAGAGGAAGTCAAGCAAATCGTCTGGCTCCACGTCGTTCTCCTGAGCCTCAGACGTCCAGTGTTGACCAGATATGCGTGAACCTGAACTCATCAAGAGATTTTTTCCCTCCTTGTTCGGTTACATTTTTTATGTCTTTTCATGAAAACATAGTGAGGCCTCTGTTTAGCCTCGAGGCACGGTAACCCAGTCAGGTACAGTAGCTCCTGGAGAACAAAACTCTGCTAAACTTGTTAAGTATTAAGATTTTTCATGTCTGCTTTGGATGAGCGACTGGAATGTGAGTGTAGATCAATTGAAATCATATGTAGCCCTGTATCTCCCAATACCACCCTGTCCCTGCTGTTTCTGCTCTGGTATGCAACAGCAGCCAGTTGTTTTAACATGCTTGCCCCCTTACCCAAATATGCTTTGGTCCTCTTTCCCTCTCTCTCTCTTTCTTTCTTTCTTTCTTTAACACACACACACACACACACACACACACACACACACACACACACACACACACACACACACACACAATGAGTCCAACAGATAATAACATGCCAGAGACATAAGGGGATCTAGAGGGGCTCAGAATCCAGTAAAGTAATAACATGGAAAAAGCCTCCTTTCAAAGAGTGTGTATGTGCACGCTCGCATGTCCGTGTGTGCTAGGAAAATGTGTGTCTGTTTGTAAAGGATTTAATATCCAATATGCAGCTAAATCTTTGCATATGCCCTTAAAAATATATTATAATAACCTTTATTATACAACACAGATCTAGGAAGGGAAAGGGAGTTTTTACTTGAAATAAAAATATCGTAAAGGCCAAAAAGATCACTGTAAACCTATACGGTAGGTTCAGCTCACCTTGTAAACATTAATGGGAATGCCGATGATGATGTGCAGCAGGTCTCCGAGTGCCAGGCTGCCGATCAGGATGTTTGGCCCGTTACGCATGCACTTATTCTTATAGATGATTCTCAGCAGAGTGGAATTACCAATAATACCCACGACAAACACCAGGCAGGACACCACCGTATTGATGTACTTGAAGGTGTCTCGGATTTCCGTGGGTCCGGTGCACATGGGAGGTTGCCGTCGGCGGGGCATGGTGATGTTGGGCCTCACCGGACCCTGCACATCTCTCTCTACGAGCCCAAGTCTTTGGGTAACAGCAAGAAGGTCCTGGGGCGCTTGTTTCTTTGGCTCCAGCTGCCCACTGGCCACAAGGACGTGACCCGCCAAGAGGAGTAACTCCAAGCAGAGGAGATGAGTCTTCATCCTGGAGTTTGGTTGTAAATATGATTTTTATCCAACAAGTCCACAACTGACCCACTTCGAGTGTGCCTGGAACACAAATAGCAAGAAAGTACTGTATTCAGGCCTGTGATCTGACTACAGGAATATTAGTTTTCTTTATGAAAAAACAACCTCAGTGTAGTCGGGATATCAGGCTGCAGGGTTTATTATGTGACTATAGCTCACTCAGCTGCCATCTCTATATAAACCCTCTAAAACGCACAAGTAAGATCCGTCGACACGGGCGTCACCACACCCGAGTGGTTATGGCGCATACCATAGAGTCCCTGGATCGATTCCCGCCTGACCAAACCTACTCTATTTCCCCACATTCCCCGTCTCTCTTCTATAACTACCAAATAGAGATATTAAATGCCCCAAAAATTATCTTAAAAAAAAAAAAAAGAAGAAAGAAAATTCACGGACAAACCCTGTCTAAACATGTTAGTCATTTTTTAGTTTATGGACTGCACTATAATGATTAGGGGAAGAGAGGGGATCAGAAAAGGGGCAACATATTGTTATCTTTATTTTTGTTATTTTGGTTGAAGTCAGGGTAGTCTGACATTTTTTGGGAGAGCAGGGGAGGATCTTTATTTAAATATTTTCAACTTCCCTTTGCAATATAGTTAATAGTCAAAACGGCAGCTTCACATAGTTTGTAAAGGTGCACTTTTACATAAGCAGAGGAGAGCAGTTCTGTCTCTATCAGGGTTTTATTAATGTGCACAGTGGTGATGCTCATTAGAAGTTCTATTCAGATAATAAGGTTTAAAATGAGGTTCATGATTAAACAAGTTGTACCACTGTTGTATTGTTTTTGACATGTTGTCACGAGGGTATTGCAGTTTCAAGTCAATACGAGTTAAAAGTAAACATCAATAACCCTGAGGAAGGCCTTGCTCTGTTTTATTTTACAACCACCTCAAACATGTTCATACAGTCCCCAAATCAGTCAATGAATGTTCTCCAGTGACTGCTGTTCGAGCTCTTACTCACCTGACTCCCAGCCAGCTGAGGTAGAAATCCTTCAATATGTGTGCCTTAGATCAAACTTTCCCAGTAACTCTCAAGTTCTCAGGACAGAGAAAAGTTCCCAAATTAGAGGGATGCTGTTCCTGAAGTGACAGTCCAGTCATCTCCACCAGCAGCTGTCCTCTCTGTGACTGGTGTCAAAGTGAAAAAGCTGCAGCTCTGTGCTGCCGTCAGCTCCTCTGGTAGTTCTCTCCTCTCCAGTACTGGCTGCTGAGTCTCAGTGTACACAGTCTCAAGAGTCTGCTGAGTTGATCACTGCCCTCCACCCCCTCCTCTTCTTATGGGGTGGAGGGGGTGGAGGAAGACAGAGGACGGCAGGCAGGATGTTCACAAGTTATTCAGTGTTCATCAAAGCGCCCTTGTTTTTAACGAAGGAAACTCATCAATCAGTTCATGAGGACTTAGTGTGTTGTAGAGGTGAGTTTACACTGCCTTGCTTTATTGTTATGATTTATGATTTATTTAAGTCATCATCCACATCCCTATTGTTCTCTTTCGTAAGATAAACAGTGAAACAAAGTTAGTATTTGATATTAAGCCATTTCATTCAATAAGTACCCACTGCTATCCTGTCACATGGGTCTTATCAGGCTGTCAATGTGCAGTCACATTGTAGATAACTGCACCATGTCGGCCACGCTGTTACTCAGTGTAATGAGAAATCACATCAGGAAAGATGCAGAAAGCACATTGGTCTTCACATTAGAACTTTTTATCAGTCAAATCTCAAGTAATTGCAATTCATTGTTAATTATTTAATCTGTTTAGAAAAGAAGCCACGCAACATAACATAACTAACTTTACAATTTAGCAGTCAAAGTAAAGTATGAAAATATGACCAGAAAGAATGACAATATTTAACATTTGAAAAAGGGTGAAAGATATACATTTGCATCAACTTTTAAAAACAATTCATTTGTTTGTCCACTGCTTTATCATATAAAGTTATAGATCCAAAGATCGCTCTGCCTTGAATCCTTTGACAAGAGCGTACAGCTAAGCTAGCACAGCAGTGTTGAAGCTAAATGCTAACATGCTGATGTTTAACAGGTTTAATGTTTACCACCATTTTAGTTTAGCGTGTTAGAAAGCTAACATTTGCTAATTAGCACTAAACATAAAGTACTCTTTATTATGAATCACACTGCTTTTCTTGACGAGAAAAGCCCTGCGTAGCATTCCAGCGCTAGGATTGGCCAGGCGTCCACGCTCCTGCAAGGTACCGGTGACCCGACTTGTTCAGGTCTTATGTCCTGACCAATTGGTTGTACTGACCCGAACCTAAAAAGTCCTAAAAGGCATTGAATTAATTAATCTAAAAATAAAGAGCTTAATTAGTATTAAAATGTCTTGAATCAATCTTTCAAAAGTAAAAACAATGCTAAAACATGGGAAGAACCAACAACACTCATATTGTTTGTTGTTGTACAGCCTTTACTGTCTGATAGCAAGCAACGACATGAGAACATGTTTTACGTGACAATACACATTTGGGAAAGTATTTGAGGTTATTTTTTTCTTAAATTATGGTTATTGTAAAGTTTGTCTCAAATATCATTCCGAGTGGCATTCAAAACAAGTCTTAAGTCTTAAATTTCACTTGCCCTAAGCTGTGGGAACCCTCATTTTGCAGGAATGTTGGCCGGAATCCAAGTGTTGCACGAGGTGACATCTTTACCTGAAGATGGCGCTAAATCACCAAAGTGATTACAATCATTCTGAGTTAGACATGAATGTTTATACCTACTTGCATGGCAATCTGTCCAGTAGTTGAAACATCATTATAAACCAAAAAACAACATTAATAAAAGTATTCGTCCTCTGAAGACCAGGAATGTCTGTACAAACCTTCATTATCGTAATCCGTCCAATATCTTTCAAGATATTTTAGTGTGGACCTGAGTGGTGGACTGAGTGGTGACACTGCCATCAAAAACCATACAAAAGTATCTCTTTATAAGTGTGCCAGTATTTCTAGTACTTTTTTTTAAGACATCACTAAATGCATCACTCTCACTTTGGTCAAGGCAGGACATCTGGCTTCTATTTCACACCAGTGGTATTTTAGTACTTTTGAAAATAAAGCCATGTTTCCCATGAAGTTTCAGATTGCTGTCGCTCCGTGTGCGTTTGTTTTCTCTCTTTGACTTCACTGACGAGGATAAACATGCTGGAAGTGATTTTTCTGTCACCCTTCAACTCTCCTCAAGCTATTTTCTGGTCGCAAATGAATCCAATGACACTTCTCTTGTTTGCTCATGATATTTAGACTTCTGTAGCACAATTTATATTACTGTATATTTATGACCTGGGGTGTGTCTCTTGTGCTGTCTAGACCACACCTGTATTGGCCCTGTGCTGATCCGCCCTGTGAGGCTCAGGTTTTCTCAGAAGAGTCTTACTCTCAGGCCAGACGGCCATCAGCACCAGATGTGCTTCTCTGTTGAAAGATTACCATCTCAGTGGAGCCTTAAAAACCTCTATTAGATCGACTGTTTTTCTACTGTTTGACTAATGCATGTGCACTTCAGCGAGAGAGTTCAAGGGAAAGAGATGCTTATCTTTGTTACGGTAATGTTCTCCTCACTACAACTGCACAGTTTGCTTTACTTTATCCCTCTTAAGCTGATCTGATCAATTTAAGGACTGTTTGAAAATTATTCGGGGGTCAGAAAAGGGGAAGGGTATAGAAATATTGATGATATCAAAGCGCAATTACAGGGAAAGATGAGGGAAATTGTCTTTTTAAATGTCAGTTTAATATGTAAATTAATTTGACAGCTGTATTTACTAGTTACTTAACTAATTAAGATTGTACATATGCAACATATAACCATTACAATGTTATGCATAGATTAACAACAGTATATAAACTAGCTCTGCCTAGACCACCTGCAACATTAAAATAATTTAGTACTTCCACATTAATGGATCAATAATAATAATTTATAATACTATGTCATTCACAGGTGCATCGTCTGTATATAGATGTAGCCTATTGTTGTTATCAGAGCGGTCTCCATTAGACTACAGCGCAAACTCCATACACTTGTGAAGACCAAGAGATGTGGCTGAAAGATTTTAAGACTTTTTCTATCTAATTTTTATTCCCAAAGTCAAGGCTGGACCTTTGTTTAGATAAGGGATTAGTTAGGATGCCAGAATAATGTTCCGGAAGCTGAGTGGTGACCTGTAACTGTATGTGTCAGCTGAGTACAAATCATTTACACTCTTTATTAATTATATTTTGAGTTTATTTATACCAATAGTTTTTTAAGATTTTAAGAACAACTAGATCCCACAGATTATCACAGACTTTTCCTCATGTCCCCTTTCATCCTCTGACAACAATAACACCATTTGTTCATCGACCACATGTGCGCTTCTTTTCCCAAAATGGCATGGAGTACTGTGAAATGTTCTACATGCCATGTGATGGCAAAGCTATCACAGTATCACGTCTAAGATGCGAGAAGCAGTAGCGAGCCTTGTGAGAATGGAGACGGTCCTCTGGCTCAGGTTCAAGCCCCCGAGGCCTCAAGCATCAAACACTGAAACCCTACATGACTCCAAAACTTTGTCTGTAACGGAGACAGAGAGCTCTCGCTTGGGGATCCTTAACATTTAATCTTTTTCTTTTTAAACACTAAATTCAACATAAAAAGGGAAAATGTAACGAGAGGGGTTAAATAACTTCACAGTACACCTTATGTTGATTACAATAATAAGGTAGCTCCATACTGTGAATACACAAAGACAACTAAAAATCTCCTCCAGAGCCTTTTTAAATATGTGATATACATATCTTGTATCTTTTGGCATCAAAAGCTCAATGTTGGAAGAGTATTGGGGCCAGGGATAAGGGAAGAGGGGGAAGATTTGTCTTTAGGGTTAGCGTTTCGAGAATTAAATCGAAATGTCGAGGATATAATCAAAATGAATAATAAAAAAATTAAGTGGAAATGTCAACTTTTGAGTATAATTCAAACCACTAGCGTTAACACATACACTGAAAGCTCAATTTTATTTTTGACATTTCAACTATATTCTTGAAATGCAAAATAGAAAAAGATCCTCCTCTTTTCCTTTCCCCCCACTTTTTCCTGGCCCTCATACTCTTCCGTAGTAACGCTATATTCACGTTTATTTTACAATTAGAGGGTGAGAGACGAGACTTCGTGCACTGCGGCTAATGCTAGCTGTTGCTGTAGAGTAGTTGGTAAAGTAATGTAGTAACTAATTAAACATTTAATGAGTAACATGTTGATCTTATTTGTCTAGTAACTTTCCCAACGCTGCTCAGGAAACGTTTGAGTGCTAAAATAGTTCACTTCTGTCAAAGAAGCCCTGAGATCAATGGGCTAACTGTCACTTTGCTATCTCCCATTTTGGTAACAAACTTTTACTGCTCTTGTTTGACAGTGACTGATGTCCCGAACACATTTACAATTTAAAGCGAAGAAGGGCTCACTCTTCCTTCTCTGGGTTGTTTTGTTTTTTGTGAGTGTTTTTTTTTTTTTTTACAAAAGAAGCAACATTTTATCTTCAGTCTTACCAGATCAAACAAGGACAAAGAGCTGACTTGTGTTGAACAAGCGGGGATTCATTGCCCTCAGTGTCAACAAGAGGGCACCTTACCTAACACACAATACACCCTCTGAGCTCACTCTGTCAGAAGCAAGACACACTGAATTATGCCTGTTGGTGTGTTTTTATGCTTACATCTTGTGTGTGTCCACAAGAGGCAGAACGGTCTGGAGTTTGCCCCGCAGCCGTGTGAGCTGGTGTTGGGTTAATAGGGAGTAATTAGCTGCCACTTTATTACACGTATAAAAGAAGCTTCTCCGGGTTCTTTCTTCACTCTGTTAATCTTTTGTTCCCTCTGCTCGGTCCTCAAGTGTCCTTTCATTTCCACTGGATCCTTCTGGCAAACCGTATTTGCATATCGAAGTTCCAGAAGCTTATGTTTGTATTTGTATTATTTTAGGCAAACAATTAACCCTGGATTCCCTCTGATCGCGGACTTTCTGGAAGATTTCTGTACTTTATATGAACGTCACATCAGTTCATCAGCTGTTGACCTCATCTGTTCAATCCAAGTTAAGTCATTCTGGCAAAAGAAGAAACAAATAAATGACATGAAAGTCTTAAGAGAATGCTGTGTTTGGACACAACATATATCATTCTGTCGTCAAATAATAAAAGGAAATGTCTTCAAGGTGTTTACCATCTGTGTCAAGGGAGCACATGTTTCCGCCTGCGATATCGCCAGAGGTGAGACATGTTGAATTTGAACGAGAGAGTAGCGCACAAGATGCTTTCTGTGTGGGATTTACTGTTAATTTACCCTTTTAACACCAGTACTTACTTCAACACTGAGTAACACATCCGACAGTCTTTCTGAGAGGCGTTCATGGTGTTGCACTCGCTTGTGCACAGTCAAAGTGCCAGAAATAATAGTGTAGAGATGGAAAAAAGAGGTTAAAAGATAAGTTCAAATCCGGCCTAGTTTCTCGATCATGCAGTAACCGGTTCACTGATACATGCACCACAGTCGGAGTCGGTCCTCTCCTCTCTAAATGTCTAGTGATTTAACTTGAAAGGCCAGCAGACAGGTTGTAATTACAAGGCTGTTCAACAATGATAGGTGCTGTTGCAGTCGTCTTTTACAGAATAGTCTTGTGACACAGGTAGGAGCCAGTTGTAAAATGCGTCCCGTCCCTCTTTTAAGAGACAAAAAAGAGACATTGTGCCCCTCTGACGCTCCTCACATCAACATTAGGCTCTGATGAAATGACTAAGCTGCAGCCCGAGGGCTACCCCTGCTCCCAGGATGCAACGCTGCATGTCATTGTGCGTATTTGTTCCTCCCTCAGGCCATCTGCTTTTCTCTCTTCCCCTCTCTGTGTGGTTATCCTCCTGTGATAATGGCCCATTAACACTGAGCCCTTCTTGACATCAACACAATACACTCTTATGTGTGAGTCTACTGTCTAAACGTCTCCACCAATTTTTCAAAAGAGCAAATATGCATGAGTAACAGAACATACAAAGCTAATGGGGAGAAAACCTGCTAATTTTTCAAAAACACCACACAGAGAGAAGAAACCCTTTCTATGAAGATCACATCTAGAGTGCATTATATAGAATCGGAGGGATGAAACCCTCTTTTTAATGGTCACACATGCAGAGCACACATCACACAGTGAAATTTGTTCTCTGCTCTTAACCCATCCTAGTACCAGGAGTCTACTACTAGGAGCAGTGGGCAGCTAATGTACAGCGCCCTAGGGAGCAATGGGAGTGAGGGGGGATGTCTGGTGCCTTGCTCAAGGGCACCACAGCAGGGCAGGAGGTGAACTGGGACCTCTCCAAGTAGCAGTCACACTCCATTGTTTTAGGTCAGGTCAGTGACTTGAACCAGCAACCCTACGGCTCACAGTCCAAGCCCCTACTGACTGAGCCACTGCCGGACATTGAGTGCATTTATACTGAATTATAAATTCAACACTCAACCACATAATGTACACATGATGCACTATATCAACATAAAATATTACAGATGCATTTAACAGATTATATGCTGCATATTAAGTGATTATTATATCGTGGCATCTTACATAATAATCATTTGTGATGCAGCATTCATTTTAAATAAATGTAAATGCTTTACATTTGAAGAATGAAACGTTGTGTTGAAGCTTGATTATTATACAGTATTGCATCAATATTTACTTTACTTTACTTAACACACACAAGGATCGTTTAGGATTAGAGATGGGGATTGATAAGATTGTATTGATACAGATTCCATCATCAATTCCTCTTATTGATCCGATTCTTTATCGATTCCTGATGAATCGTTGGGTGGACGAAGAGTACATATGGGTTCATTAGTGACACGCTTTTTCTTCTCTTCGCCGTAGTTCCGGTCCCAAACAAACTGAATCATGATACAGCGTGCGTATGGCGTTATGTCATTGTGCATGGGCAACTGTTGGAACGCATGTATAACAGGAATCGATAGTCACGGAGGCACGCAATTCCAAGGAATCGGACAACTGGGAATTGGTTATCAACGGGAACCGATTCTCGATTCCCATCGCTACTTATGATGCTGCACGGACTGCTGTAGCATACAAGGAGTCGTTACTACAGCGGATTGTTGAGGTGTGTGTAGGTGAGTGTAGTAAGTCCCACCAATCAGTCAACCTCTCGTTTATAACTACTCAAGAGCATCCACAGGGCACTTATAATTCATTATAGGTCACGTCTATAATGTATTATGACTGTTGGCATAACGCATCAGAAAGCATTGTGTGTTTATGAGTGTAGTTATAAAGTATTACTAATTAATTATAATTCAAAATGAATGCTCTATAGATGTGGTTATCATAGAAAGTGTTACCGGAGCTTCTCTAAAGAGTGTGACGTGTATCTGTGCTGTCTGTTAGAAACACGTGTATCATTATTATTAGGTTTAGTATTTTTTTTTTTTATCTACATTTATAGAGCATATGAAAAATAAATAAAATCAATTAAGAATTATCAAAGAAACAGGGAATGGAAATAAAAGTAAATAAAATAACCATAAATATCAGTTTGTATGATATAGTTGACTGATAACAAATACATTCTTGTCAGAGGATACATTATACCAATAAACCTCAATACCAACCAGGTGGCAAACACAGTTAAAATAAGTCATCAGCTTTTAACCACTTATTTGTAATTTGTTTAGTTACTGCTACCCTTATTACTAGGAATAAGTGAGAATCTTTGTTCTTCAAAAGTATTTTCCCAAATAGTAGGATTAGTGGGTTTTCATTTCGAGAAATACCAAAAGTATTTGACAGCTCTCTCATAGAATTTCCCCAGATGACCATAATACATGATGTGTGTATTTTTTAGGTTACCAAGCTGTAAGTATTTCACATATTCCACTTTGAGGATGCAGTGGTTTGGCATCCACAGCTGTTGTAAGAACACTCGCATGTAAAGGTTGCAAATAAGCAGGAAAATACATGCACAAACACGCATGTTCAGACTAAATGTAGACTATGACAGAAAGTGCTGATATGATATTATCAGCTTTCACACGATGTGTGTTTTGCATGCATGTGTATGTGCTTTGATTATAGATGTTAAATGTCCGTGTGACCATCTAAACAGAACCTGTCTGCAGTGATGCGTATCTTTTTTTCCCCCACAATGGTTTTCCTTCTTCCCCTGTTGGTTTTCTCCTGCACACATGAACTTATGCCCTCCATCCTTTGGACTCTTTCACCCAAACACATCACACCGCCTGCCTCCCTGCGTATATTATTTCTTCTTCACTCCCTCCCTTCTGAAAGAAAAGATAATTTTTTACTGTCACTGTTGCTTTCCTTCCTCCTGCCTGGAAATTATTTGACATGTAGCCTTACACACACACACA
This sequence comes from Cottoperca gobio, assembly GCF_900634415.1. Taxonomy (NCBI): domain Eukaryota; kingdom Metazoa; phylum Chordata; class Actinopteri; order Perciformes; family Bovichtidae; genus Cottoperca; species Cottoperca gobio. Next base: position 19,140,532 of record NC_041371.1, read on the forward strand.
CACACACACACACACACACACGCACACATACACACACCAGCACTACTAGCGTGTGAAACGATTAAAGACACACTTTCACCTTGGACGGGGTCAGGATCGCCACCGAAGCCGTGCTTATCTTTGCAAAAGACAATAATGTGGTCTTATCCGGTGGGAGAAAGGAGTGGAACGGCAATTTTGCTTCAGTGTCAACGACTTCTAGACTTCTGGACTTCTGGCAATCTTTATAAAGGATTTGCTTTGGGGGAATGTGACTTTTCCTAATTTAATTTCTCCCTCCATTTCCCTCTCCGTTTTCTGTCCTTTTGTGAAACCTTCACAGTAATTAAACCGTTTAAAAAATAATTATTACACTATTCATCCGCAGTGAAACTTAACGCATGTCTTCACATGGTATGAGCAGTGATAGCTCAGTACATGTAATAGGCCACAAAGGAGGCTCTTTCTTACTTCCTGTGTCACTCTCTCTTTGTGTTTCTCACACATTGTTCACAGTCAGGCTATCACCTTCCTTTGCAGAAGAAACATAACAAGATAGGGCCTATTCTCTAGTTTCTATCACATCTTTCTCTCCATTTCATGACTGATCTGTTCATCTTTCAAACATTTATGTTTTTTTTTTAACGCAATCAGTCAATTATTTTATTTTACTGAATGAATGAATGAAAATCCCCCAAAGCGAACCGAGCACATTAATTAAATAAAGAATGTAGTTAAACTGTGATGTGCTAGAAATGGGTAGGGTGGTCTGATCCAGAGTACGATTACTGCATTCACAACTGTCCAAACCAATGGTCTTCACATGAGAGCCACATTGATCGGACAAAGTCAATAGGAGAGCCACTTTTACCGCAAAGTATGAAAAGCTACATCCAGTAATAAAAAGCATGTCTGTTTATTAATCTGTCATCCCACCCAGAACATACAATATGCAATGCACCAATACATTCAATACAAACAGGATTATCTTAATACTGGGATGATGTTGTCAAACTCTGCAAACAATATTTCTGAGGAAGCCAAAAAACAGTGTTTCACAATCTGAGTCTGAGAAGGTTCTTTTGCCCAAGCCAAAATCCATGCGATCTCAAAGGATGCCTCAGTTAATCGTTCAGCTGTATTAGTTGTCCTGTGTACGAGCCTTTGGTGTCCAGAAAGAGAAGAAGAAAGGTGCTCCGTTTTATTTACTAATTTCACTTCCAGGTGCGTACATTTCGTTGAATTTTGGATGCGTCGTTTAGAAATGCGGCTCCAAATGACTTCTCTTGAGACCAGAGCGGGTCTGTTTGCACATTAAGCACGAAGGGTTCAACTCGTGGAGGACAAATAAAAACTCCTCTGTCCACTTGTCTTGAAATGTCCTTTTGCTCGTCTTGTATGGCTCTTGCCTTTCTTTTATAACGGGAGCAGCTGTTGTCTTAATTTTCCTCGTTTGTCACGCTTTGTTTCTGTCCATCTGGTGTGTAACTATTTTTTATAAGAAATTGATCCATTTCACGTCTGTAGAAACACACGCTAACTAGCATGTAATGGTGAAACGAGTGAACCGGAGCCAAGCTAACGCGAGTATGAAGTGCCAGGTTGGTCGTAGTATCCTCCAATTTAAATGTTCAAATTTAGCGATATAAATTATTTTTTAGCAAATGTCTATATTCATAAACATGCTAATGAGCTTAAGTTTATTTATTTATATACTAGCCCACCATGTATCTACCCGTCCAAGAGCACATTCACCATTGTAGTGCTGATAGACCGCCAAAACTGGCAACTCCGCAGTGAGTCCGTGTTCCGCTGAGCAAGTTTAAATATCTTGTTTCTGTCTATATTTGCATCTTTTATCAATTATTATTATCAATTATTTGTATTATTTGTAGGCTAATGGAGCATACACTGTGTTTTAATGGGTTGTATGTAATAGCCCTGCTTGTTTTTATGAAATATGTATTGACTCCATAATCATATCTATCACCCTTTATTTAGCCCACTGCCACGCGAGCCACCAATTAAAGCTTGGCGAGCGCAGGAGGCAATGAGTAACACTGGTCCAAACTAACCCCTCCAGTGGTTGAATAACACAAGAGTTCGATAAAACAGACTAAATGTTGTATATTTTAGTAGTATATTTTAAACTAGCTATCCCACTTCAGCTAACAAGACCAAAAGTCTACAGTCCTGCTTGAAGCTCTGTGAGGCTGTACTTATGCACAGGTGTGCATTGAGCTCAATGCTAATGTCAGTATGCTAAGTACAGCTGAGGCTGATGAAAATTTGTTTTGCATGTCTGTATTGATTGTTAGTCATAAACCAAAGTATTGAACAGATAACAAATTTGTCTGCATGACGGCCATCAAAGTTGTTACTGCCAATAGCATGACTAAAAATTCCATGTGAGCGAGTATTCACACGTCTATATACTGTATGCAATACTGCTCATAATATCTGTTGATGCTGTCCTTGCACTGTTATGGTTTCAACTTCCAGCCTATGTGTCCAGCAGAGAGAGTGACCTAAGAAAAACCCACAGATGGTTATCATGTGGGACTAAATAAATACAAAGCAACTGTTAGTGCACTTTCTGCATTTCTTTTATGGGAGTTTAATCTGAATGCATAAAGTATCAGTAGTTTATCAGTAACATCATTTTGATATTGATTTGCTTGTGCAAAAAGAGATGCATTCCAGTTGTTTTTGTTCTCTTTTTCTGCAGCTCCTCCTTTGGGATTGTTTGAATTTGAAGTAGAAAAATTTGAGCTAATCAGATATGTGTCCCTGATATTATCTCCTATGTTCAGTGTAAGTCAACAACAGGGTAACCATTACAGTTTAAACAATTGGCAATGTGGTGGGTGTACTGGACAGGCCGACTGTTCATGGGGATGACTACAAGTGTAATATGTTTCAGAGGAGATGAAAATAAACTGCGTTGTTTTGCCATCATGGTCAGAGTCTGCACATGTCAAAACAACACAAACAGGGTTTCATCCTTAAGATGCAGGGAGTAGACAGTAGCATTGGACAAATAGATGATTGGGTGGCTGTGGCTCAGGAGGTAGAGTAGTCATCCCCCAGAAGGTCAGTGGCCCCTGCAGTCAGCATGTCAAAGTGTCCTTGGGCAAGATACTGAATCCCAAATTGCTCCCGATGGTCAACAGTGTGTGAGTGTGTGTGAATGGTTATCACTACTGACGAGCTGATGTGGACCTTGTATGGTAGCCACTGACTCTGTATGAATGTGTGTGAATGGGTGAATGCTGACATTGTAAAGCGCTTTGACTGATCACAAAGATTGGAAAAGAGCTATATAAAAGCAGTCCATTTACCATTTTGTTTTAATTTCAAGCGTGCTGGAGAAGCAACAAACAGTGCTTTGCTTTAGGCGGTGTGCGGCTCAGTTGGTCATGCGGCTCTTTAACTTCTCTGTAGTGGCTCCCTGTAGCTTTGACAAAAAAATTAATAATTAAATACAAACTGGCCTATTTTTTTCATGTTTACCCTTTTTAAGCTATCAGGCTGCAGCTATACAGTTTTATTCATTCATTTCATTTTTATATTGTATTTTCTATTGTTTTGTGTATTTTTATATTATATTCATTTTTATTTGATTCAACAGATATGGGGAGGACTCAAATATACCTGCATAGTTCTGTGTTTAAGTTCAAGTTCATAGTTCAAAGTAGGCCTAAACATGCCAGTGTATTTTGTTCTCCTCTTTTAAAGAGTTTGGTGTTTTCCTTTGATTTAAACAGGTGAAAATAGCAATACGATCTCAACAGTTTCCTTTATTGTCATTCTGCAATTTCATAAATGCAACAAATATAGTAAAACTATATATAAAATATAGAAGCTGTGTTATCAAATATGTTTTGCGGCTCCAGACAAATCTTATTTGGTGGAAGAGGCGGCAAAATGGCTCTTTTGATAGTGAATGTTGCCGACCCCTGAACTAGTCTAATGCAAGTGTTCACTAATCCAGTGAAATATCTCAACATCGAGTGGATGTAATAAAATAATATATAATAATAATCTGTAAAACTAAGGACATTAACACCTCAGCTTTGTGTTTGGTGCTAATTAGCTAATGTTAGCATGCTAACAGGAAAGATGGTGAACATGGTCGACATTATACCTGCTTCAGTATGTTAGATTGGTAGTTGTGAGCATTAGCAATGTTAGCATTTAGCCTCAAGCACCGCTGGGCCTGACAGCTGCTAGCATGCCTGTAAACTCTTAGTCTTGTTTTAATACAGGAGCATATCCAAAGCATTTACTTTTATTGAATTATTACATGCCCTTAGCGCTGCTCACACTCAGCTGGTCAGTTCTTTTCCCTGATAATTCCTATTAGTATGCTAATAAAGAACTATTTGCTGTTCTTAGGCTGGCCACACTAAAATAAAATAAAATCTTAAAAGATGTGGAAAATGTGAGACCCTATACATAACGTGTGTAAAGATCATTTTCTGCTGTCCTCCACATCGTAAAAATATAAAACATGTTTAAAATTTGCGAATTCAAAATTGGTATGTGTGTGTGTGTGTGTGTGTGTGTGTGATACATTGTATTGTACTGTAAATTAACCCCAGGATGAGAAGAGTGAAAACAAACAGCGAGTACACATGTGCACTGCACATCTGCAGGACTGTTGAGAAAATAAGAAACACAGCAGTGCAGGGAAAGAGTATTCATCAATAATTACTTTACTGATGTAGGTATGTTTGTATATGTGTGTGCTGAATGCAAACCAGTAGGGAAAAACAAACAAAAGAATAATAAAATAAACAAATGCTGACCTTTACGATTCAGTCACATGCCACTAAGGGCTTTTTCTCTGAAATCAATGAAGTCTGCCCACCTCTGGTCCTTTAATGTCTTTCGTAGACATTGCAGCCTTAAGCACTTTTGTTTTTCTGCAAATGTTTGCAAAGTCAGGTTTAAAACCTACAGATGTGATCATGCAGCGCTGCTGTCATCAGTGTTGTTTCTAGCAGCAACAAGCAGGTGCTTTCAGGTGTTCACTCGCTACCTAGCACCAAACAACAGACAGACACAGTTAGTGATCAACTGGTGAACACAGTGGAGCATTTAGCAGCCAGAAAGCTGAATATTTGCCTTAAAGGAGTGGTGGAGACCAAAAACAGAGCTAAAAGGAGAGTACATATTGGACTTACATTCATCAGGTGGACAGAAACACAACTCCAAATAGATGCTAATCTTGCTCTATGTCTGCCTGATGGTAAATGGGCAAAGGTTTGCTAACACATTCACCATATCAACTTATTAAGGTGATGATATGATGTGTTTACAGCTTGTTTCTGCTGCCCAAAGCAGTCCAAACGGTCAATGTTAAAGGGGACATATTATGCACATTTTCAGGTTCATACTTGTATTTCGGGATTCTACGAGATCATGTTTACATGCTTTAATGTATAAAAAAAGGAAACATACTGTCTGTCTGAATATACCTGTATTCACCCTCTGTCTGAAAAGCTCAACTGTAGCACTTGTATCTTTCGGCCCCCCTCCCAAAAAAGCATTGCCTGCTCTGATTGACTCTCAAGCCATTGGTGGACATGTATCCTAATGAGCCTGGTGACATAGGAAAAGGAGGCATATCTGAATGGCTTGTTTAATCCCATGTTCTCTCTAGAAAAACTGACTTAATTCACATTGTGGGTTGGTAGGCACTCCAGATATCCTGGCTCCTCTGTATGAGCAGATATCAAGGGTAAGCTCGATTAGGACATAATTGTATGAATTATTTTGGTGTTGCGACCTTATTGGAAAATTGTTTCAACAAGTTTGTGCATGAGGTTCTTTGTGTCTCAATGAATGGAGTTTTGTTTGTTTGTTTTCTTTTCTTTTTCAGTTCTGAGGGAGGATTGTGGTCTTTTGTGTTGCAAATATTTATTGATCAAGATTTTACAAAAGCAACAAAAGATCAATTCTTAATGGTCCCTATTGATCAGCACAAATCTGATCTTTTCTTCTATTGCATCACATTTGTATTTATTTTAATGTTTTTTAGTTTCACATGACTGCTGGTATTTATTCAAAGATGTCTACATAACTCACACAGTCTGAATGGAATAAGTAGGTTATCTGGGGCGTGATCAGAAGACTGCCACACAGCCGATGATTGTGTCAGACTGTACCTGTGGAGTGTGGGAAGAAGAGAGTTGTGTTAGGCCTCTCACCTCTGACAGTTTGCAGCAACAGTGGTACGATTGTTTCCTCAGCAGATTACTGTGTGATACGAAGCCTCATGCCTTCACATGTGACACTTATTTGGTTGAGATAGGAGAAGAGTTATACTGTGTCTATCTCTCTTTCTCCTTCAATGTGTACACTGTGTGTGTTTGGATGTGTATTATTGATATGTGAACTCCTACAGTGCCTGGCCTACTTGGCTAACCTTCCACGGTGGGTCAATCCTGTGAAGCCACTCAGTGTTAAAATGTCTTCTTGACTGCAAGTACATTTTGAAAGTGGCACAAATAAGATACTCCAAATGTAAGCAGTAAGACTGAAATGTTTCTTGAGAATATGCTTTCAACTTCTTCGTTATTTAAGAGTGTTCGAGAGGTAACTTGATTGGCTGGCAGGCCGGTGGCTGCTTATCCACACAGAGATGGTGAGTCCGCATTGTGTTTGTGAGGTTTCTTCCCATTAAACTCTCAGAGGATATGGAGCTCAGACAGATTTAGTAAGAAATTCTTGTACAGTGACGAATCTGACTCTCACTGCAGATATTAAGGCTGCACAAGCAATAGCACACAGATGAAGCTCTCTGGAACTTTGCAAACAGCAGCAAAGTTGGATCAGGTAATGTTTGGATCAAACCGTGAGAAGTGCCTTAAACTTGTGAAAAGAAGGTGTGGAATGACATAGGGGTGTAAAATAACAGGAAAACTAAACTAAAGTGTTGTGATGTGATGTGTTCGACCACCTAGTTTCTCTAAGGGCGGGTTCACAGCTAAAGGTTTGGTTCCTGAATCGAACCAGTGTGAGGATGATACGCTGTTTTAATTTTCCAACTGGTCCGGTTTGCTTCGCAAAGGCAAAACTCAAACGGTCCACAAAATGTAAACAAAAGTCATGTGGTGGAAATGTCGTCGGTTATTGGTCATACAGTTATTACATTTTACTCATTTAGCGGCTGGCTAGTTAGCTAGCATGCCACCATTCTTTCATGATGCACTGGTTAGAGAAAATTATTCGAACAGCTGAGTGTAAACTGTCCCATTCTCATGAAGGCGGTATCTGAGGAATGCATTGAGAACATTTTTTCAAATTTGGCGCAAGCGTCCACTTGGATTCAATGATGAATTGATAAGAATTTGGTAGACAAAGATCAATGTCACTATGACCTTACAAAATGTGTTTTTGGCCATTACTCAAGAAAACAACTGTGAGGCGGTAATTCTAGTTTTCTCTATTCTTAATAATCTTGCATTAGCTTAGAATTTCATGCGTCAGCATATAAGCAAACATACCATTTTATTATAGGAACATCTTTGTATTCACTCTTAGTATCTGCCCGAGAGTCAGATTCTGGTTTTATGTTTATAGTGACTGCGAGTAAGTACTGCACTGGCTAATATTTGTAGGCATCACAGAAAAAAAAACACTCTTTCCAGTGTTACCTAATTCTTAGACGACTCGTGAAAATAAATGTCAGAGCCAATAACCCTTTATCTCGCAGTTCATTTGTATCTTGAGTCCTTGGCACAGCGGTTGACAACCACTGTCTTAGAGGCTTCATATGGATGCTAATTGGAGCACAGCAGAGAATCAGGACATGAGTTGCATCCTCTCTCCTCTTGTCATTTTCTATTCTCTGTCTTCAGGCACTCAACCTCGGCTCCCAGTTCCAATAAAGTTTTCTCCTAATCTCCCCGTTGACTCCATCTAACATCTCACTCCATCAGTTCATTTTTAACCCCACTCTCCAGTCTTTCACCTCTCTCTCCCACTTTATCCTCTGTCCCTTTCCCACTTGGGAATGGGTGAGAGCTAGAGATAAACAGAAGTGCAGAATAGCAGCTTCAGACCGTAGTGTGTAAGTGGGAGGGCTTCGGTGTCAGTGAGCAATCCCACTAACACCACCAACACACATCAGAGGGCCCCTGTGTGCGTGCGTGTGTTTGTATGGATTGTGCATGCTGTGCCTGCTGTGCCTGAGGGCAAGGAATTTTAAATCAGGCGTCCAAGGAAACTGATAGCGCTGTATATTTGAATATTTATTCCTTATCAGAAGCTGGGATATTAATGAGGGTAGCTGTGACTGAGCGGTTTATGGAGAGAGAGAGAGAGACAGAATCTGGCGGTTGGGGACAGGCAGATGGTGTGTTTACTCCTCTGTTTTCATGTCTTAGCTGGAAGAAAGCTCATGAGCTCTGCCTAGTGTGTATCCTCTAGAATTACATAAGACTGAACATGCCTGACAAGAACGTGGTGGTGTTTTGATGGCAGTAGGCCTATTCCCTGCTCATCGGCAGTCTAGTGTTTTTTTTTCTAACCCAGTTTTTGGATGCAGTCTCCAGAAATAAACAGGATAACCTGAGAAGAAGATTGCAAAACCTGCTGAAGTTTCCTACATTCGAAAGAGATATGAAAATATTTTAAATTAAGTTAATTAAAATAAGTTAAACTAAGATTTTCCTTGCTGCAGCTTCATATTTAATGGATAGACATGAGAGTGTTATCAATCTTTTCATCTTGCTCCACGCCAGGGTTCAGCATTAATGAACTGTTTTAATAAGGTGGATAATTGAAATTCTTGCTTGCACCTCAGCTCATAAACATAGACTGTGCTCCAAATCACATACATTTTCTTTTTACTTTTAGTAGGTACTGCACTTGCCCTTATAAAGTATGTACTGTTGCATGCAGTATACACAGAGTTAGGACATACTACTTCATCATAACACTGCGCTTTGACCCTCTTGCTTATATATCTGCTGTGCAAAGGATTGTGGGTCAGAATAGCCAGAAATGCAGCAGTAATGCTGGCTTGCATACTGCAAAAAGTGACCAGATGCATTGGACATCCTGGTATTTTTGGCATACTGCATTTGACACACTATGTATTGGTGCCTACTAAATCTTTTTCTGGCATACTAAAGCTCTCTTCAGAGAGATGAGAAGGAAGCAAGATGGCTCACTCTTTAGCTCCTTCCATCATCAGCTCTTGATTGGCATTTTACTTACCCCCGGCAATCGGGCAATCCTTATTGTTGGGCCCTGCAGGCATGGAATAAGCCTATTTTGTTTAAATAAGTGAATAAGCACATTTTATTTAAATGAGCAAATAACCGTATTTTATTTAAATAAGTGTATAAGCGTATTTCCCAAAGTGTTATTCTACTTCTTATAAAGAACCAGAAAGCACTATACAGATGTCACAAGAACATTAAAGTGTCTTCATAAGTGACACAACTTAACTTTTGCTGACACTTTGAGTTAGAGTCAAAGAAGCCAACATGTGGAACAAATCTCCCCTCCCTTTATCTCCTTTAACATTCACTCTGTTGGCCTGTTCCCGTCTTAATGGAACAATGCAGCAGCATTACCAGCGGCTCATCCTTGTGATCCTGTGTCCCTGAGGTCCCGGTCCCCTTCCAGTGGTGTGTAAATGTAGGTCGACTGCACTGTGATTTGGCGGGCCTGTTGTTTGTTTAGATGTGGAGTTTAAGTTGAGATGAATCGTCGACTGAGGCACTTGAGCATGTTTACAGGTGTAAAAGACAAGAACTGGAGGCAGCTGTCTCAAATAGTCTTTTATTAATGATGATAGACAGCCAGCTGACAAAATTCAGTGTAAAGGTCGTACAGTGTAGCAGTATAGAGGGGACTTATAAAGTGTGTTTCCATGTAATGTTTTCATGTACATTTCTAGTTTGTAAACAGCCAAAGTTTGAAAGAAAAGTTGCAATATCACAAATACTTAAAACGAAATAGCGGGAGATCTGTTCGGAGCTATGACAGGCCGGTGACCTTCCTTAAGTTAATACATGAATCAAACACCATATGCCATATTTTTACATTAGGAAGCCCTAATTGGCCTTATTTCCTTGTTTTCCTGTGATAGTACATTTTATTTATGGGAAAATCTTCTTGAGATAAAAATGATAAATATTCTTAATATTATTATAAATAATGACAATTAATTGTAAATCGCAAAAAAACAAATAACATTAACGTCTTTGTTATGCCTCCATGCCAGGTGGTTTTCGGGTTGTCCATCCATCCCATTCTTGTGAACAAGATATTCAGGAACGCATTGAGGGAATTTCTTCAATTTTGGTCAAAACATCTACTTAGACTCAAGAACGCACTGATTAGATTTTGGTGGTCAAAGGTCAATGGGACCTCACGTCCGTCGGCGTCTTGTTAACACGATATCTCAGGAACACCTTGAGGAAACTTCTTTACATCTGGCACTTAGAGTCAAGGATGAACTGATTAGAATTTGGTGTTTAAGGTCAAAGGTCAAGGTGACCTCACAAAACACATTTGTGGCTAAAACTTGAAGAATTGATTATGACAATTGTGTACATGTCTAATAGGATAAAATTATGAACTGATGAAATTTTGGACAGACATTTATGTAAAATGCAACTTGACTAGAGACGGCACTGGTGAAAGTTACCAATGACCTTCTATTGGCATCAGACAAAGGACTTGTCTCTGTTCTTGTCTTATTAGACCTCAGTGCTGCTTTCGACACTGTTGATCATGACATTCTACTACAGAGACTGGAACATTGTGTTGGCATAAAAGGAACCGCACGAAGCTGGTTCAAGTCCTATTTATCTGAGCGATCTCAATTTGTTCTTGTTAACGATAAATCCTCCATGACAGCCAAAGTCAGTCTTGGAGTTCCGCAGGGTTCTGTACTTGGACCGATTCTGTTCACCTTATATATGCTTCCTTTGGGCAATATTATAAGGAACCACTCTATAAACTTTCATTGTTATGCGGATGATACCCAATTATATCTATCAATTAAACCAGATGAAACCAATCAATTGGCTAAACTTGAAGCATGCCTTAAGGACATCAGAAACTTGGATTGTCTAGCAACTTTTTGATGTTAAACACAGACAAAACTGAAGTTATTATACTTGGCCCTAAACGCCTCCGAAACGCATTTTCTAATGACATAGAAGCTCTGATGGCATTAATTTGGCCTCCAGCACCACTGTAAGGAATCTTGGCGTCATCTTTGATCAAGATCTGTCGTTTAACTCCCACATAAAACAAATCTCAAGGACTGCCTTCTTTCATCTACGTAACATTGTAAACATAAGACACATCCTGTCTCAAAATGATGCAGAAAAACTAGTTTGTTACTTCAAGGCTGGATTACTGCAACTCATTGTTATCAGGTTGTCCCAAAAAGTTGCTTAAGACTCTTCAGTTGATCCAAAATGCAGCGGCACGTGTATTGATAAGAACAAGGAAACAGGATCATATTACTCCTGTATTAGCTGCTCTGCACTGGCTCCCGGTAAAATACAGAATAGAATTCAAAATCCTTCTCCTGACTTACAAAGCAATTAATGGTCAGGCTCCAGCATATCTTAAAGATCTCATAGTACCTTATAAACCAACTAGAGCATTACGCTCCCAGACTGCAGGGTTACTTGTGGTTCCTAGAGTCTCTAAGAGTACAATGGGAGCCAGAGCCTTCAGCTATCAAGCTCCTCTCCAGTGGAACCAGCTTCCAGTTTGTGTTCGGGAGGCAGACACTCTCTCCACATTTAAGAGTAGGCTAAAGACTTTCCTTTTTGATAAAGCTTATAGTTAGGGCTGGCTCAGGTTTGCCCTGGATCAGCCCCTAGTTATGCTGCTATAGGCTTAGACTGCCGGGGGACACCTCCCTGCTCTCCTTCTCTTCCTCTCTCCTCCCCTCCCTCTCTTCTTCTCCCTCTCTATCTGTATGCATTTATGTAAATGCATGTTACTAACTCATCATCCGGGGCATCATCTCTGGAGTTTCTGTGTCTCTCATGTGGCAGATTTCCACTGATAAAGTTTACGTCAGGATCATGAATCGTGACAGCGCCTGCTGCCCTGGTCCTGCTGGACACCGGGAAGCCTTATTGACATTTTCCTGGATTCATCCAAACTTTCTCTTTTTCAACACAACATAATTTCTGTCAAATGTTGTATTTGTACTATGTTGTTTATCCTGTACACACGACATCTATTGCACGTCTGTCCGTCCTGGGAGAGGGATCCCTCCTCAGTCTCTCCTTGAGGTTTCTTCCATTTTTCCCCCTTTAATTATGGGGTTTCTTTTAGGAAGTTTGTCCTTGTGCGATGCGAGGATCTAAGGACAGAGGGTGTCGTAACCTGTACAGTCTGTAAAGCACACTGAGACAAATGTAAACTTAAACTCATTGCGCTCTCTTCTTCTGCAACGGTAGCATCAATGAACCAGCTCCTAATATTTTCAGAACAGGGGTGGATGGAAAGGCACATTAATTAGCATGTTCTTATGCTGATTTACTGGAAATTCTGTTCAGAAAACTGGGACAAACAGCTAGCCTGGTTCTGTCCAAAACAACCAAATCTACCTACCAGATCCTCTGAAGCCTCTTCGTGCCATCTCTACAATTTCCCTGCAGGAATTTAAATTGATATTTCTCAGTCTGAGATTTACTATAAAATGACCTCTTATGTTTCTCGAATCTGCTTCAAGACTCTGGTGCTGGCCTACCGTGCTGTGAATGGATGATCCATGGTCGAACCATACACCCCGGCACGTTCACTTCGCTCTGCATCGGCCAATCGGCTCGCTACTGCCTCACTGCGAGTGGGACCCAGATTCCCCTCAAACAAAACCGCCTGTTTGCTATCCTGGCTCCAAAATGGTGGAACGACCTCCCCATTGATGTCAGGACAGCAGACAGTCTTCACACCTTCCGTCGCAGACTGAAAACCCACCTGTTTCAACTGCACCTCGTCAAATGTATGATGCACTTATACTGGTTTGGCTTATTTATAGCTAATAGTTGATTCATATTCTATTGTTTCTGTATGTTGGCCTTGGTTTGGCTTATTTGAAGCGATTGTTCTGCACTTTCACCTAGTTGAAGCTAATGTACTTGCAAGATTCTTGCTGTTCGGAGTTGTATCCTCATGATTGTTTGCACTTTTTGTAAGTCGCTCTGGACAAAAACGTTAGATAAATGAACTGTAATGTAATGTTTCTAAAGTTCCTAAAGCATCATTTGACATTTTTGCAGGATCTATTGCCTTCCCTAGTTTGAAGTCCTCACTTTGTCAGCTTGTTGTTCACAGAACAGACAGCAGGCTGCACTTTCTTCTCGGGGAGAAAGATGTTTCAGACAGCTTTCTGAGCAGGGTATTTTGATGTTATGCAGAATCTGTGGCCTGTAAACAATGTGTTTTCAGGAGGGAAAATCATTCATTTCACTCAAACTAAGCACCCAAGCATTTTCTGAGCATCTTTCAAAAGCTGAGACAGAAAAACTGTTCAGTTATATTTCAGTCCATATCTCAACTGCAATATTGAGCAAAAAGAAATAGCAATAGGCCTGTGATTTCTTTCTTTGTCAGCAATGTGCTGCCTAGAAGCCACACGCTCCTCGTTCCAGTGGATCAACAAACTATGATAGATTTGTCTCCTTGTCTACATTTCCATCCGCTTGTCCATTTATCCGTCCATTTATTCACCCGTGTGTTGCAGCGACCAGCGTTCTCATCTGAGGAACGGCTGAAAGAACAAAAAAAAAAAGGAGAGATAAAGGGCAGGGTGTTTGGAGCAGAGCGGAGCCTTATCCCTGTGACACAAAAGCTCACTCTGATCCCTGGAACACAATAGAGCCGGCCCCCCTGCACCCTTGGGCCAGGCAGCAAATAATACCCATAATGCAGCATGTCTGTGACCGCTGGAATCCCCCGTGGCCATACTTGTCCAGCTTGTAGAGGACTGTGCCAGAGACGTGATGCCAGGCAGCTGCCTATAATGCCAACTTATAGATGCCAAATCCTGGCACTCACACCACACATTATTGTTATTCTCTCATTCAACTCGCCTTACAGACAGTGAGGGATGTTTTTGTGCCTTGATTTGACATAGATGTCTTGTGAAAGTGCCCTTCAGTTCTATAATGTACTGTACACAAGCAGCATACAGATGCTCCTCATCAGTTGTTTAAAATGTAGTTATTCGGCACCGCCATGCTTGTCACATCAACAATAATGTGGCAGTGCAACTCATGGTGGGCTAGATGAAGCAGATACAATAACAGTTGTCACACAAGTAATAAGTCCCATGGTGATGCTCCCTAAATAAAAGAACAAGGCACACACAGAGATACTGCGGTTTAACTCCCCTGAGCTCCCATCAGCTCAGCTCTGATGAAGGAAAACTGGGAATTTACCAACAGAAATAAAAGAACAATTACATCTTAAGAATTCCCTGAATAATTAATGTCATTGTTTGTGGGATGCTGCGTGTACATGTGCGTTTGAAAGGAACTGGGCAATCCCTCAGAAACAACACAACTGTGCTAGATTTGTGGCCTCAACGTTGAGGCTTGGGAATTTATCAAGACTCATAACAGCTTTTCGTTTTCAACTGGGTCGAGTTCTGGTGGGAAGCTCCACAGCGCCACACTGTGGTGAAAACAAAGCAGAACATGTTGGGTTTTCCCCCCCATTTTATTAAAAATATACAGGACGACAGTAGCACTTACACACAAAGTACATCGAAAGGAAACTTTGGCAGCGATGACAGCTCACACGTGACAGCCATTAACACATTCTTTCTTTACAACAAAAAGCTCACATTATGCATACAGCGTGCAAATACAGTATATGAAAATATACCTGGCATTATAACTGTGGATCATGTGCAGCGTCTGAAAGCAATAAACCTGGTCAAATGATGTACTTTGGATAAGCTGATCTAATCCTAAAGTAGCGTGGGCTTCAGCAACGTATCTGACAAGAACCCAGGGAGTCCCTCCCCCCAGCTGACCCCCAGCTATATTTACTGCAAACACTCACTGGCATGAAGGGACCAATAGTTTTGCCACATATGGGCGCGTGTGTGTGTGTGTGTGTGTGTGTGTGTGTGTGTGTGTGAGCTGTTTATATGACCGTGGAGTATATTCTTGTCTCTTGACTCTGTAAAAGATTCGCCAGGGAGACTTGGAATAATAAATAATCTCCACACACCCTATCCTCAATTTAGAGATACATTTAAAAATAAAAAAACACACCTTATCCTAGTCCAAGTCTGTTGACTAATGCACACAAACATTTTTCTTTTCAAAAAAAGGGAATAATCTCAGTCTTTGTAACTCAGAGGGCCTGCATCACAAACTAAGGCACTCAATTTGAAAACCACTTTTAGGTGTAGAAGACTGAAAACCCTTGTGGCATTAGAGCCATTTTTAAGAAGTTTCTGGTTAAAGAAAAGGTTTCATAAACAAGAGTAAAGTGGCCATTATCAAATTTAAATGAGCGGTTAAGCTTAATATAGCATGTGGATGAGCTAAAACATTAGTTATGAGTGAGTCTTCCACACTTGCCACAGGCTTTAGGAGACATGAAGCCCAAACAGGAATCAGGCAAATTCTCTCTCCGCCCCTCATACACGAGGTCTACATGAACCCCTTCCCTCACGTTCAGGGGTTCCATAAAGGATCCATCACCATCCAAGCCTTTCCCGATTTTGGTCCTCTCAGCTCGTCTCTGAGCCTGAGCACATACTCGTCTCTTCTTCGCCGTCTCGATCCACCAGTCACACGTTGATCTTCTTCAGCTGTTCGTATGTGAGGAAGAACTGGACACAGAGTAAAGGAACAACAAAAGTGGAATTTTTGGCTCAGCGTGGGAGGCTCACTGAGGAATTTTGGCTTTCTGTACTTTAGCTCAAAGCCTCTCTTGTTTCAGTTTCCTTGTTACCTCAGACTACTCAGCTGTAACAAGTCAATAATCTCATTACATTTTTCAGGCCTGGTTGGAGCACGATGACGGCCTCACAGCACTTCTCTTCCCTCCTCCAACTCTTTGGCTGTTGCAGAATGACTCAGAGTTCATGCTCCACTCATTTTTTTCTTACCCCCCCATTGAGGGACCCCCTGAGTCCTCTCTAACCCGGGGGCAGTGAGGTACTGAGGCACTAGTTTCACAAAGTTATATAAAAGAGTTAGCATTAAGCTATGCTTTCCTCCACTGGCACATGACTTATGCCATACTCTACCGGATGCATAACATAATTTAAAGCTTTTCCCTGCTGATTTCTCCAGCACAAATGATATTGCATCACAGAGGATATATGTAAACAGAGTGGTGCACTAATGAGATGGTTAAAGGATACAATAATGTTCCACGGTCCCAGGCGGAGCCAGTTGGGAAAGAAGCCCTTGTAGAGGGCCATGAAGCCCTCGGAGCGCCACGTCTGAAAAAAGAAAAACAAACATGTTAAAAACCCACTCTATCTTTTCACCCTCTGATGATCATTTTAAAGTCCTCTTTGGGCATTTTGAACTGGGATTTGGAAATCAGTGACAATAAGGTCTGCTCTAGATATTCAAAATTACTACAATATTAAATATTCACTCAGGAGGCAAAACTCAAACGTGCACTCAGTCGCTTCTTTATAGCATCAGGCCAGTGTCTGGTCCAAGTCTAAGAATCTAATCATTTTGTCACTTCTGGCTGCTTTTAAAAAGGCAAATCGTTTGCAGTCATGAAAATAATAATTGCAAGGCCACATTTTTTTAATGCCAAAAATAACACTAAATATCCATTCTCTATATTCCTTCTGTACCGCCACAAACTGCAGTAAAGCATCACTGCGAGTCCATGAACGGGGCAAGTGTCTGTGGTTAGTTCACACATCTGTAATAACAGTAAGACAGTGGAACAAGCCAGGTGAAGCCAACGTTGTCTATGGCCTACAGGTTACAAACCAGCTCAGTGTTGATTTGAACGACATGCTAACGCGCTGACGGGTTCTTGGTTTTTAGCTCAGTGAGACCAGAGAATATACGGATCAAACAGATTGGTCATGTGGTAACTTGCGAGGCAACTTGGTCATGTGAGCCCCGATTAATTTGGCATGCAGTTAACACACCAGTCAAAATTTTGTAAAACTAAAATGCTGAAAGCAGTCAACCTGAGGGAAACATCGAAAGGGCACGTTTGTAAAGAGACCGAATATATCCTGACTTAGTCTTAAGTGTGGGTCAAGCTTCAAAACACTGGAACCTACATTTCCCAGAATGCAACCAATAGTATCCTTCTGTTAGTCCCACCCTGCCCAGCACACATCTTTTCAGGAGTCGTTTTCTCAGACTTTAAAAGCTCCCTCCAGAGCCACAGAAGACAATGGGCTGAACAGCACTGCTCATAAAGAGTAAACTGATGTTCATTTGTGAAACCTGTGAAGTGCTCCGTTAACTTAGTCATCTACAAACACAATCTGAGCAGGAACACGTGTGAGGTGACTGACATGTAGTATACAGTCCAGTGTTCCCTGGTACATAAATCCTCCTCTCTGGTTCATCATGCGTGTCCGGACTACGTCCACAGGGTTGGAAGCCAAAGCCCCCGCCAAACCGCACGCAAAGCTGGAGCTGGGGGACGACAAGACAGATTCAAATTATGATCTGTACATTCCTTCATTTTGTTCATTAAATCTTTGGTGCTGAAAGGTCATTGATGTGGCCTGCCAGTGATAAACATCCCATTAGATGCAGGAGGAGGATCTCCAGGGGACTCCGCAAACTTACACAAAGTGTGTGTACACGTTGTCCCCCATGTGACCCGACAGGATCAGATGTTTCTTGGTGATGTCATACACCGGTAGCTCCACCCCGACCACGATGGCCGCCCGCTGAGCTGTTAGAGAGACGCCCTGAAGCAGAAAGCAAGAGAGTGATTCACAGTGGTAAAGAGCAGTTGCGCTGCAACCTGTAACCCATGGAAACTGAGCTCATTTAGCAATACAAATGAAGCAATTTACAGGCTCTGTACCTTCCACAGTCCTCGTGTTCCCTCCTGCTGGTATATGTTGATGAAGTTGCCCATCATACTGCCCTGGATCAAACTTCCCTGAGCCTGCATTCGGATCTGGAAGAGCAGACAGAGGTAATGTCAATAAAGTTGCACTTGACACAATGAAAGTAAACCCAACCAGTGTGGAATGCTGTAGGTTCACCAGGTAACGTACGGTGCTGTATTAATCTGGCTACCATCGGAATAAAAGTTAAGAGGGGATTTTCTCTGTGCTCATTTCTGTGAATTCTCCAGCTCCTGCTTGACTTGTTTTTATTTATAATGATGTCTGTTTGCAAATCAGCTTTGGTTTGTCGGGCCCTATAATGACTTGGCTCGTGCAGCCAGAACACACCGTGATGGAAATGCAATGCTCCAGCCCTGCAGCCACTTCCATTAGTCTGTTAACCCCCGACAGACACACAATGTGCCCTGGACAGGAAGCCATCGCACCTAGCGGGGCATGGCAGGAAGCTGGGTAAAACATTACGAGTACAGATAAGCATGTGCACACACACACACACGCACACACGCAATATTCATGCACCCATATCGTTTACAGAACACTATGTTAAGCCTCAGAGGCTTCAGACTAAAAATAATCCACTAGTTGAGTCTTGATAGCACTAAGATGCCCTTCACCACACTTGGCATGGTACCAGGAAGACCACACCGTGGCGTGGGTACGGACTCATCTAGAAAGAGCACATTAATCTGTTTTTCAAAACAATCACTGAGTTAGGGATTGAGCGAGAAATTCTTATCTTCTATGATTCTGAATCAATTTACAATACAAAAAAGCAAATTCTTCAAAAAGAAGCTACTGTTGGACACTAATCCTACAAACCAAATGAAAGTTGTGTCAAGCATTACCGAGTGAAACAAGTGTATCATTTATTTTTCTTAAAGAAATAAATAACTAGCCAAAGCCTACCAATTCAATTTATATAACAGGCAGCATTTTAATTTTTTGTATAATTTGAACTTGAAGTTACTGAGAATTGAGAAATACTACAAACTTTAGTAAAAAAGTGTTTATTTATTAAAGTTTGACTTGAATAAATGTCTCCTTTTTTCACAAGTTTGCATTATTGAAATCAGTTGATAAGTTATTTTTTTAAATGTTTTATATAAGAACTCCATAATCTTATACACACTACTAGTGGACTGGAGTAGATTCTGAAAATAGCACCCCTACGTACTGTTGTTTTTTTAATCTATTTTGTGTCGCATTGTGAAATTCCAACAGATTCACATCCCAAACTGAAGTACAATCCTACTCAAGGCTGCACGAGTAATCACAACTGCATGTATGAAAAAAAACACAAAATGAAAGAAGACTGCTCCGTTAAGGTTTACTCCACGCCTTCCTGCAGGTCAAAGATATTGTCAAACCTGCTCAAATCCCTTTGGAGAACAACAAGACAACACAGCAAGGAGAAACAACACAAACTGCACGTGTGCAAATATTTACCTTCAGCACATCAGTGGGGTTGGCGATGGAGGAGGAGACGACTCCAGAGAGAACACCACACATCACATTAGTCAGCAATGTCTCATCTGAAAGAGGAGAAGAGCGGGAGTCAGACTAACTGTGAGCAAGCAGTTTTTCAAACAATGTATACAGGGTTTTACAGAAGCGCAAACAGTTACACTTAGCTCTTAGTTTGAAAAACAACAACAGAGGAGACATATTGAAATAGGTCACACACACAAAAACACAAACATCTGTGCTGCGCCTGTGACTGGAATGTGCATGTGTTTATGGGGGCAGGTAATGTTTGCGGAAGTGTGTATCGGACAGAAAAAAAAAGTGGGACTCACCCTCTGGTCTGTCAACCAGCAGTCGCTTCAAGCTCTGGTATGTGCCAATTTTTATAGTCCCATAGGAGGCCTGTCGCAACATAGCAGGAGCTAATCTGTAAAAGTCAAGTTATTTTTAATAACCAGTATCACAATATCTCAGTGGGCTTTACAGGCCCACAACTGTGGTTCATAACCCAGCAAAAGAAAGAGATCCCCCAAAAAAGTTTTAGCACATAAGGAAGCTAGACCCCCGCCCCCCTCTTGGGGTAGATGGCTTTTACAAAAAAAAGGAGGAAGTGCACATAAAGGAGGAAGTGTACACATGATGAGAAATACGGCGTGCAGTAGGATTGAAAGCAAATAATAGGTCCAGTACTTATGTAGTTAATACCAGGTTTGTAAGACAGAATACAAAACATACTGACCCTGAATACAGTGCACGTGGCCCCTCCTCTCTTCCTATCCTCACTATAGCATGGAGCATGCCTCTGTACCGGATCTCTCTGTATTTGCTGTCGCCTACTTGGCCTTGAACCTGAAGACGTGTCTTGGCTAGGTCGATTGGGAATGTCCCTGCAACACAAAACATGGTATACATTACCTTATAAGACTGAAAATCACAACAGAGCTTTAAATAATTAAAAGTAAGCCACGCTGTTCGGCCTCCCCGCCGCTCCACTCATCACTCACCGCATTCCGCCGTCACAGAAGCCAGCCCGCCGAAAACAAAGGGCTTCCAGTTGACGTTAGACATTTTCCCCAGCCGTGTACCGAATCACAGTGAAAACCACCCGCGAACCGGACTAATATTAAAGTATTCAGCTAATACCTAAGAGGTGCAGCTGCGTTCGGTTACAATCCCTACCGGCGTTTCAGAAGTCCAGCCCCTCGCGTCGCGTGCTCCCTCCTCCTGCTGCAGGTCTCTCCAGTCTTAAACAAAGCCCCGCCCACCGTCTTCACTGTCCCCGCCCACTGCCCGTTGCTAAGCAACTGCGCCAGACAGCTGAAAGGAGCCACATTAAAAACAATGATGCTTCTATTTTTAAATATATTTTATGTTGTTAGACTCTTTACACACAAGTGGAAATGAACACAGTAGAGACATGGCTTCTCCTACATAAATAAATAACCTGTAACTATGTTTAATCTATTCTTGTACTTATATAATTTCTATCACTATATCAGTGTCTTATATGTATATATAATATTTTTGATGTATAATTCTTGCATCTTTTTAGAAGAATATTATAGTTGCTCATTGAAGCAGTTATTGTATTGTATCAACTTTGAAAATTATTTTGCATTTCTTTTGGGTTTTGTAAATAAAGATGGAAAAACGCTGATATATTCGAATAAAAAAATAAAAAAGCAACACAATATGGTTTCATAGCCTATGTCTTTGTAAAAAGCCATCTATTTCACCCTGACTGTCTGGTCTGCCCATGTGGGCCTTTTTCTGCATGCATGTCCCTCTGAGATTCATAATGAAAGTGTTGATCTAATGATGATTTTAAATGAGAACATTCAGGTTATTGTCTCACCAACGTGAAAACGTGCCTATACTTATACATGATACAACTAAATACAAAAAAAATGTTACCCACGATAACTTCATCCAGGATTTACAAATCAATCCTCAAACTGTTTTCAAAGAACCAATTTAGCTGGATGAGAATAAACAGGATTAGTTTAACCTTATATCTGCTTGTCAGCCCAAATTAGTGAATCTACATTTAACCCCCCGTAAACACTGTTGTTTATCACCCTATATTCACCCTGTCAGCTGCACACACACTACTCAACCACCGCAGATGAACTGTATCACAAAATCTTTTGGTGTTTAATGTTTAATGTGGTGTTTAATGTTTAATTTACAGTAATCGATCTGCTAAGAATGAACTCTCTAAAATTCAAGTGGAAGTTTGGAACACATAACGACGAGTCTACAAACATACTCCATAGGTCATGCAAGATACCGTAAGCTGTATCATATATCACTGCATGAACTTATAACCTTTCACAAGCCTGTGCTCCTATAATGTGACATCTGATCCCAGCCATGAAATAGAACATTTATTCTGCATCAAGCAAACCTTTATTTACATAGAACATTACATTTCAGGTGAAGCACAATGTGTAGCACACAGCGTGAGATACCAAGGAGGTTCCAGCTGCAAACACTGTATGGATAGTGTAAACATAAAACATGAGACACTAAGTGTTTCTCTGAAAAGAGAAAAGAAACTTCTTCACACTCGGTGCTGTAAAAACATGGAACGAGCTTCCAGAGGATGTGCAGGCTCCCCAGTCAACTCTTTTGAAGATAGATTAGATACCTTCAGCCATGCATACAGTGATATTATTTTTGTTGTATTGTGTGTTTGTTGTAGTAGCTGGAGATTCTGTTGTGAAGGATTTACATACTGGAACAGAATATTTTCAATAAAATCAATAAATTAGACATTAGTAAACACAATTAACAGAGTTAAAACCATTAGGTAGGAATAAACATTTAAATAAGCAACCGACCAGTAAGAATCATTAATACATGTGAATTATTAAAACTCTTAAAAAATTAAGAAAAGCAAATATTAATTCCAACCAAAAGCTAACCAATAAAAAAATAATAAGACATGTCAGTTAAAACCAATGAAAAAAGTTAAAGTTAAATAAAAATATAATGGCCAAGTCCGCAGAGAGGTCAGAGGTCATTGAATTGACATGTGATCCAGTCTCTAAGCAAGGCAGAGGTCCAAAAAGAAACTTTGTATTATAGTTATCTGAGATAAAAAGTGTATGGTCAATAATAAGCAGTAAAGAATGAGTTTAGTTAAAGAATAAACAATAAAAAACATAATGAGGAATGTAAACCAAATGAAATGTATTGCATTACTGACAGGTATTATACAGGAGGTGTAAAGAGCAAAGAAATAGGAACATATGAATATGTATTGCTGCCTTTTGTTTCTTGTTTAATTATTTTAATCATCAAGAACTTCAGTGACCTTGTTCTTTGATTATTGATTATGTATGACGTGTGACGCACATAGGTTATCGATAATAATGTTAATCATATGTGTGTCAAAGCCAAACCCTATTCTTCTTAGCAATAATCGACACAATAGGCAATAGTGCGAGGCAACTGACCCTTAACACCATTTGTCTCGGGTCAGTATTTGATCTACGACTGCGTTGGGTCCACATGGGCAACGAGCTGGAATGTCCCAACCACGACAATGAGGCTCGCAGATGTCCGTGTGCACGTTCTGCAAGCACGTTCTGCAAGCCTGCAATATTGTGTATATTTTGGGGTATTTGTGTTATAGATGTCTTGTTATTTCTATGTGAAGCCCTTTGTTGTACTCTTTTAGTAAACATTTGAAGGTAAATATATAGGTATGGACATATACAATATGAGAACATTTTTGATGAAAAATGTAGCGGTCAATGTGCATTCACCCAGTGATGACACCCCAATGACTCAGTTCCCCTCTCCACATACACACTATGGGAATCAGTTACTTCCCCCATTAAACAAAAGCTATAGCACCATGTGAACATAAACATGATGCATGTATTGATAATCATTAGCACAGGGACATATTGGCAATATGATACATTGACATGATGGCTGTTTGGTACGATGTTAACATAATGAACTATTGGCACATGGTACTGCCATTAAGACACGATGACATATTGATTCAATGATGGAGAAGAGGCGTATTGGCTGACTGAAGAAATAAGGGGAAAGTAGCTTGTTGGCTTGTGTAGTGACTGTTCTGGGAATGTAAAGTCCAAGAAGAGAGTTTTTTTAAGAAGGCTTTCAGAAAGCCCGTTATATTTGTAATAATGGCAACTGATGAAAATCTGGAATTCTCCCATACACACTTTGGTGGTTTGAGGGGAATGCTTGTCAACAGTTTTTCATTAGTCACTTGTGCTTGTTAATTCAAAACACAACATGAGCAGAAAAACTAACCAATCAGTAGACAACGATTTATAAAAACAAATAAATATATGAAAAACAGGACGGGGGAAAAGTAGAAGATAAATAAATGTATATATATATATATATATATATATATATATACACGTCAGGAAATAATTAGACATAATGAATTAAATGTGATGATAATTATAATGTTCTAAGGATACAGAGCTCTTGATAACGTTTACTTTGGAGAATGATCAACCTGTTTAGTATCATATGAATGAATATGGGAATTCAATTTGAAGAAGTTGCTCAATGATGATGAGATAAAAAGGCAAATGTATATTTATATATGAACACATATATCTGATGAATATTTATGTTATATACTGAAAGAATCTTCAGTTTCCTGCACAGTGGAACAGAGTTTGTAAAAGTTGCCAATCTTAAAAATCGTTTTTTTTGCAACAAATAAAGCATGCATTCGAGTTAAGACGCCTCAAGCAGTTGTCATCTTAGAACATTTTGGTGAACAACACAAAAAGAAAATAAAGAACAACTTTGTTAAAATACATCCTCTAACATCTTTCATTACAGCTTTCATTATTGGACCATTGGCCACAAATTATTGACCAATCACGAGGCAAATACCAAGGAAACAGACAAATAAACCACAGAGTAGTCAAAATGTGTAATGCCAAAATGAAATACTAAAACATTTCATGTAAAAATAGGAAAACTCACAAATATGTGATCAAGTCCCAATTAAGACATTAATGGACAATTGGACATTAATTAATTAATGGCAATTCCAGAGCTACCATATAACTAAAAAAAGTATGTCTGAACATGAGGTGAGATGAGAACCTGTAATTAGATAGCCGTTTAATAATAATAATAATAATAATAATAATAATAATAATAATAATAATAATAATAATAATAATAATAATAATAATAATAATAATAATAATAATAATAATAGTATAGGTAACCAGTGCAGTCATTTTTAGTACAAAGTCTGCAATCCTTAGTGCTCTGAATTCGGATTTATTGCTCAGATCCGATAAAATAAATGTGGCAGATTTCAGACTGTTCAGACTGAGGTCGAATTGCAAAAGATCTGACCTGTATCTGATTTAATACCACATATGGAAGTGGCCCAAATCAGAATAGAATCAGATTCCATGTGATTTGTGCTGTCCACACTGTTGCGAAATAAACAGATCTGAGTCACAAAAGTACAAAAATAAAAATCAGATATGTGCTTCTTTTGCCTGCAGTCTACTATGTTCCACTGTAGTTGTATCTCACTGCCACTAGAGGTCAGAACAACATCATTGTAATATTTCTCCACAGCCAAGGCCTATTGCACAGATTATTGACAGCACTAGCAGCTCTGTCTCTTGTGATGGTGACCAAGCCACTTATATATCACATGTAGGAAAGCAATCCTTACTTAATGAGTGGACATTATCTATACAGAAAATTAGTACAGATATGGAGCAACAACACAGGACTGTGCGTAGGATTTGATTCTGTATGGATGACACGCTTGCCGGAGTGTGCTCTGTTATCAAAACAGATTTTCACAGGAAAAATAAATTGCTTGTGTAAATACCTCAGCTTCATCTTATCTGTTTCCTATCACATTTGTCCTTCTGGTCTCAGCCTCTGGGAAGCATTGGGTCTATTGTCCTGACTGCGAGACATTCATCCAGAGCACATTTATTATGATCATATGCTAGTTGTATTGTTTGATTTATGGGTTGGCTATGGGTCAGTAACCCCAGTATCGCCATCAGTACATTATTAATGACTAAAGAGAGAGAGAAGAGTGTGTGTATAATTGTGCACTGTGTGTGAGTGTGTGTGGCATGTGCGCGGACGAATGGTACGCACAGCATCGACAAACGGAAATAGATGAATGGAAATATTGCAGTTTTTATCTGAAACCAATAAGCAGAGGGAAGTGTGGTGCGCCTAAAAATGGCCACATTTAATGTGGTGATTTGTCAAAAGGAGCCTGGGAACAGACCTGGTGAGGATAGAAGAGGAGGGATATATCTGTGTTTGGAGGTGTGCAAACAAAAGAAGGAGAATACAGTTGTGTTATTTAGGAGAAGGAAGTGAGAGTACATGCAGTAGCCTTCGTTATTTGTTTTGCCATAGGCCTAGAAACACTATGCTCTTCAGAAGTATTTGTTTTACATTTGTGGGAAAAGCTGTGATGATGAGAAAACTTGTATTACTGCCAAAATCAGCAATTTTCTCGGTATAGACACACTCACATTCTGGTTTGCAGCACTGATTATTGTTATCCTCTGACACAAAGTGTATTGTGATGCTATTGTGCCAGCTAAATGAGTGAGTGCAGGAACATTGTACTAATGTCACTGAGCATCACTCGACTGTTGTTTTATACCAGCAAATCTCTGTAGAAAAAACGTGTGTGTTTGTGTGCGTGTTTGTGTGTGTGTGTGTGTGTGTGTGTGTGTGTGTGTGTGTGTGTGTGTGTGTGCGCGCGCGTGTGTGTGTGGGGGGTGTATATGCATGTGTACTGCTGTAAGACATGAGTTAAGGTGACTCACAAGACAGTACATTGTGTGAAAATGTGCTCTTAACTGTGAAAAAGTAACAAAAATCTGCCTACCAGCACTAAATAACATTATGTTTCACGACAGTTTCATCCATACCAAAAAACAAAAGAACCCCAAGGTTTTAGCGTCTCATGTCTGTTCTTTAAATATGAAGCAACAGCTAGGAGAAAGTTAGCTTAGTTCAGTAAATGCACAACTTGCATGTTTTTGTTTGGATTAAACAAAGGAGATATAACATGTTAATTAATGAGCTTTAGTGTTCCTGGTAGGCCAATTTTGAAACCTTCGAACAGAGCCAGGCTAGCTGTTCCCCCTACTTCTAGTCTTTATGCTAAGCTAACCAGCTGCTGGCTGTAGCTTCATAATATTCTCATTTTACTTACGGAATGAACAAAATCTAGCTTCATGTTCAACAGACGGTATCAATTTTCTCATCTATTTGTAAAAAGCTTTTGGAAATGTATGATATACGTTTTTATACCGTTTTTATTCCTATTTATCTGAGCTTATTCATTTATTGTCTTTACTTCCTTTGTGCTCATGTCCCCTATTTTCATTTTATCTGCCTGGTTTCAAAAATACATGAGAATACAAGTGACAGTGTGATGCTAATGGAAGTCAAGGGGGGTGTTGAGGCACAAGCTGCCTTTTCATGCTGAAGGGTTTAAACACCCACACATGTCCCAGATTGAGGAACCAACCATCTCTCCTTTCGCTCCTTTTTCTCTCGGAAATGCACTGAACTCCATTTTAGGGAGAATGACTCAGAGATGGTTGGAAATCCTATCGTTGATATACAGTAAGGAGATGAATAAACCAGAGTGCTGTCATATGCTTCCCACCAATTATACTGGTTACCGTTTTATCCCAGTTTGTGCGGATGCATTTTTAATATCATGTAGAAATGGATTTGCCTTTTGTTTTCTAAATACAGCGTTGAGTTGGAACCATCAACATTATAGTAATTATGTTTCGTCAATTAAAATAATTATTTGCAGAGGATAATCAGTGCAAGGTACGAGTACTCTGATGAACACACACACACACACACACACACACAAACTGGTTGTTTTGGTCCCTTTCTTTGTGGTGAAGTATTTTTACCCCATCCTCAGGGCAGCATTGAACTTAATGGGAAGCGAAGGCCTGTCCACTATGGTTAGTTTGTATGTTTGTGTGTGCGTGTGTGTGTGTGTGTGTGTGTGTGTGTGTGTGTGTGTGTGTGTGTGTGTGTGTGTGTGTGTGTGTGTTTGTGCGTGTCTGTCTGTCCTAGTTGTTTACCATGCCCCCTCTCTCACTCTGCTCCTCACACCCTCCAGCTCTGACTGCGCGGGCCCATCGCTACAAAGATGAATGCGACATGCTGCTTTCTGATTGGCCAGATGTGAGCCGTGAACTTCCCGCTCCTCCAATCTCCATCCAGACTGGGGAAGTGAGAGGTTTGCGTTAGTTATACGAAACCCACACATCATAGTGACGCAAAAATAACAGTGTTTCATATTTTTACAGTCACATTATTCCCAAACATCCATGCTTTGAATGTTCTATCACCATATAAGGAATTCTCACAAGTCTCCATGACTCAGTGATAATCCTGTTAAGGGGAGACACTACAGTTAACTAATTTATAGATAGCAGCATGAAACTTCCCCATTTGATTACTTACATTAAGACGAGTATTTCTTGTATTACAAGTTTTCTGACATTTTATGTTAAGATATGCAAATTAGGCATTATCTAATTATAACCTTTGGTGAATTTAGGATAATTCTACAGATGCAAATAGACAAAGTTAGTATAATAGACACCTAAATCTGTATTTTGGATAATTTCTTTCCACTAGGCTGAAAGAAGACCTCCTTTGAGTGTACTTGTGTAATATGTAACTCTTTTCCATCACAACCAGTAGGAATCTGTGTGTTTGTGGGTGTGATTACCTTGGTTTGAGCTTCCTGGTTGTCCACTAAGCATCCCCCTCAGGGTTACTGCCCCGTTAGCAGGATTCCCTTATCAAGGCCTCCAAAGAGCTGAAGGTGGAAGGTTGCTCACTAATAGAAAATGCTCTAATAGTGCTCAAATTGGACACATCTTTAAAAACTCAGACAAAGGCTGACATTTGCCAAGGCCTTTGACGTTGACCTTAACCCTCAGCTAATAACTATAAAGAACAGCTGACTGACTGCACCTTAATCTGCCCCCTTAGTTTACATTTTCTGGATAAAAATATCCTCAATTAACTCTAATAATATATTTTTTTAAGTTTTGGCTAGGGCACCAATGTGCTTATCTTGGGCTCTCCTGCATGTACATTCTTTTTTTCTGTATTATTCACACCACTTATTTTTTTATTTCATTACATGTCACTATGTGAATA
Source organism: Cottoperca gobio (assembly GCF_900634415.1). Classification (NCBI taxonomy): domain Eukaryota; kingdom Metazoa; phylum Chordata; class Actinopteri; order Perciformes; family Bovichtidae; genus Cottoperca; species Cottoperca gobio. The sequence goes on from NC_041371.1 coordinate 19,169,291, forward strand.
TACATTATGTACATTTGTATTACATATGGGATTAGTGAATAGATGTGTCAACACAACATTTCAGTTACTTGATTTTTCATAATGCTTCCTTCATAATGAATGCGAAAGGGGAAAAAAGGCTTAAACCATAAGAAATGTGGTCACAAAAAACCCTTTAAGAAAACATACAAGCAAAGTTCATATTGTAAGATCATCACTAGAGATCAGTCAGTATAACCAAAAATATCGTACAATTTAATTCAGTTGAATTAATTTTACTGAGTAAATAAAGCATGATTGACAGTTGGCAGAATTATCAGTGGAAAACAAACAGCTGAAAACAAACAGAACAAGCTGTAACGTGAGGAGGAGACAATCCCTGACGTTTTGAAAGCTACAATGACATTTGCTCAATATAAAACCTCGCTCCACTCAGATGGGTTTTTGTTCTACTTGTCACTTCACTTGAATGTTTGACCTTCACTGTGCGGACTGATGTCTGTTCAGAGTTTGACACTAGGAGGCTATTTTCATCTGCTGAGACTGTGCTCACCTTAAATCTGAGTTCAATGTGTAGTTCTGAGCCACCTGCTCCACATAAATAGGGGACAGTATTTCACCTCTAAACTGGGTCCATACGATCAATCAATCAATAAAACCATCAGTTATTTAAAACAAATATGTTATCCTGTTTATATTTTAGTTGTAGCAGTTTGTCATATTTATTGTATTCTAAGTTTTAGAGTATTCAAATGTATTCTTTACATTGTGTATTCTACAGCTACATATCTCTCTTCTAGTGTTGATATATTTAGTGCGTATTTATTCACTCCTGCCTAAGCCTGTCTGTCTGTCTGTCTGTCTGTCTGTCTGTCTGTCTGTCTGTCTGTCTGTCTGCCTGTCTGTCTGTCTGTCTGTCTGTTAGTCAGTTCATTAGAGCAGACTGCTGGAACTCTGAGAGTCGGTCTAAATGTCAGTGTATGAATTTGTGTATAAATTGTCAGATACAGAAATTTTCCAAACATAGAAGACTATGACGAAGAGGAACATTGGGGGCAGTTCAGAGTCATCTCGAGTGCAGAAGGCCCATAATTCCTAGCGACACCCCCGGGTACATTTATAATAATCTCCAACACTCCTCTACTGCGTTTAGGTCTGTATTTAGCGCCATTAACCCTACATATTTATCCTCTTCTCCCACACTCCTTCACTCTGCTCCCTAATAGCCTGGATTAGCCACTGCTTTAATAGACTCATCCATCTCCTCTGTTTATTCACTAGTTTCTCTCTCTCACACACACACACACACACTTTCTCTCGTACGGTTTCTCCCTCCATCTCTCTCTGCTCATGGGCAATTACACAAACAAATGCAGTTTGTTTTCCTCTCATTCTGACTGGAAGGCAAATGAATGGATTAAGCGGGCGATTACACTTTTAGTTTAAGGTCAGTTGTTGTATTATATTACCGCTGAGAAAAAGGTGAAGTCACAGTGTCACTCCGTCAATTTGCACAGTACATTAGCCATGTAGATTTATGTAAATTCCTGCCGCAGAGTTTTGCTTCTGATTGGCCAAAGCTTTACACCCTCGCAAAGCAGACTCAAAGCTTAAATCCCAAATTTGCATAGCTTGACAGGAAGAAAAAAGGGAGGCAGAGAGGAACGCTTTTTGTCAGCTGACGTCACCGGGACGGCAGGCGTCAGATATACATAAGACACCCACTTATGATTCAAACAAAAACATGTATGGGCTTTGAGTCCCTTTCATCGCCTCTGAAGGGCAAATGAAGGACAACCCCGGAGCTTTTTTCTCTGAATAATTGTCTAATATCTCACCCAAAATTGTATTTAAACCTAAAGACAATGTTATTTCGGTTTCAAATTAAACATAACATTTGAACTCAGGTCACATCGGTGATATCTGTAGCTACTCAATAAACTGACCAATGTGTGTCACACACACACACACACACACACACACACACACACACACACACACACACACACTTTGATACACTCATGGGTTTTAAACTAAACATCATGTTTGACCTGATGTTACTGTAAGTGATGACGAGGACGCTTCAACTCTCAACCGTCACCCATCCGCCGGCCCCCTCCTCCTCCCCCGCGTCCCGACCTTTTACTCCACATCTCCTTCCTTCGTGTTTTCCTTTTTGCTTGATTCCCTGAGGGGAGGAAAATTCCTCTTATCAGCCGCAACCAGATGCAGCACTGCATGTGTGTGTGTGTGTGTGTGTGAGGATAATCCACTGCCTTGCTTTCATTGGCTTAGCAGCAGTAACCCATTTTTTGGAAGTAACTGATGACTTGGGGTTTATTTTAGAAAGAGCTGTATTTCATTTAGCATTTTAAAGGTTGTGTCTTTTAAATGGCACAGCAGTAATTACAACGTGAAACATCTTAGAGCAGGCATTTCAGAAAATTCATTATAAGCAGTTAACTCTTGGTGAACCTGTTTGTATTCGCTGTATCCACTGACTGTGTGTGTGTGTGTGTGTGTGTGTGTTGTATTAGTATACATTGACTCACTGAGCTTGTCTAAGAGTGTTAGTGTCAGTTCAGCTCATTCTGTTTATACCAGCCTGCTCCTCCAGAGAATCAGCTTTCTAATCCATTTTCATGATGCCCTCCATGGTATGAACGTGTGTGTGTCTGTGTGTGTTTCCACAGCAAAATCCCAACAGTCCACCTGCACGTGAAAATGAACACCCTTCACTTCATTATGGGATGATTTTACATGTCCAATCCCCACTGTCGTCGACATCCATTGGCTGCAGATGCAGAGCTTCTTTTTGATTAATTCCTCCATTCAGCGCCTCGGCCATGATCACATGATGCCAGTGTGTATGTGCAGCCCTATTGCCAAAATTGAGAAAAACGAAAAAAAAAACTCTCCCCGCTGTAGTTGCCATAGTAACCAGCGATTCGCTGCATCTGGCAAATTATAGGGTTGTATTGAAGGGCGAGAGGGTGTGCCTTTGTGAGAGCGTAAAGTGTGTGTTTGTGTGACTGTGTGATTGTAGGAGAGGGCAAACTTCTTCTGCATACAAAAGCTGATGTTCAGGTGAAAATGAAAATCAGAAATGGACGAATGATCATTTACCATTTTTCTGCAGCCAATCAATGTCAGATAAGACAACGCTCACACACACACACAGAACCTGGATCATTAATATTATTACTCTTAAACTCTTAGAGCGTGTTGAGCTGATGTCCTCCCATAGTGCAGCTCTCTGTGCTGATGTTTTATGACTTTGTTGAGGACGAATGAACGGTGACAGAAGAGAGTCTCCTCCAGCGACCTTGCAATAACGTCTCCATCACCGACAAATGGTGTACAGATATGAAGAGGGAGAGAGCAGTGGGGTTCTGATGATACCATCCCCGTGTGGAGATGTTGAGGATTCTCCTCCTCGCTCCTTCCAGTCATTTAAGCAGTATTGGGCGATGGACACAATCATTATTGTGATACCCCATCGTATAACTAGTTTCCCCTATCTGTGCCGTACTTAACGACCCTCCTGTCGGGAAACCACATTCATCACACCATTCTTGTAAATGTTTTAAACTATCAGAGCCATATTTTGAAAGCATGAGATCAACAATGGGCCCCTGTGGCCCTTCAACTGGTTTACTCCCTTTGCTACACATTCTTGGTAGTCTTAAATCTATCGGTTAAAGCCAGTTTTTCTGAATGCAAGGTTACTTATATTTCATAGAGTCTCTAAGAGCACAATGGGAGCCAGAGCCTTCAGCTTTCAAGCTCCTCTCCAGTGGAACCAGCTTCCAGTTTTTGTTCGGGAGGCAGACACCCTCTCCACATTTAAGCTAAAGACTTTCCTGTTTGATAAAGATTATAGTTAGGGCTGGATCAGGCTTGCCTAGGACCAGCCCCTAGTTATGCTGCTATAGGCTTAGACTGCCGGGGGACACCTCTCTGCTCTCCTCCTTCTCTTCCCCTCTCTTTTCCTCCCTCGGGGGCAAACACGGCTTAGTAAGCCGGCGGAAAGGCCGGGCTGGAAGCCAGCGAAGCTGCTCGGGAGTCCAACGGAGTACTCGCTCGGGAGGCTGGGCTGGAGTAGTCGCTCGGGAGGCCGAGCTGGAGGCCCGGACTGGGGGCCGGGCTGGGGGCCAGAGGAGCCGCTCAGGAGACCACCGGAGCCGCTCAGGAAACTGGGCCGGAGTCAATGGGGTCTCGAGCGTCAACAGGGACACGGCGGTCTCGGGAGACGATGGGAGCACAGAAACTGGGGCCTCGAGGGGCGAGGGAATCGCAGGGACTGGGGTCTCGAGGGGCTAGGAGAACGCAGGGGCTGGGGTCTCGAGGGGCTAGGAGAACGCAGGGGCTGGGGTCTTGAGGGACAGAGGGAGCACAGGGGCTGGGGTCCGGCAGCAGGAACTGGAGGCTGTCGCGACCCGGCAGCGGAAACAGGGGGCTGTCGCAGCCTAACGGCGGAAACAGGGTGCTGGGTCAGGTGCTGGAGCAGGAGAAACGGTGAGCTGGCGAGCTGACTGGAAGGCAGACCGATCTGCTAGGTTGAGGAAATCCCTGATTTCCTCAACCTCCTCAGGCAGAATACTCCTCAACCAAGACTTTTCAGTCACCTCCCCGCGGGCCTGTCGAAGAAGGACCTGTTGGTCCTTTCTACAGGTGGCTTCCTTCCATTCACGCATAAGACATATTAACTCGACATACAGACCAAGAAAAGACCAATAGTGGGTCCATTTCTGGTCGGTTCGTACTGTTACGTCTTGTAGTAAGGAGGACCCAAATGCAGCAAGCAAGATGAGGTTAAACAAAAGAGAACTTTATTTAGCAAAAGCTTACCAATATATAAAACGAGGTAACAAATAGAACTGAAAACACGAACCAGGGTTGACACAGGATAGCACGAGGATGCACGAGGGAAGCACAGGGCAACATGGATAGCACGAGCAGAACATGAGAGTAACATAAATGACAAACTGACAAAGAACACTGAGACAGACAGAGATATATACACAGACACTAAATGGAACGAGACACAGCTGGGAGAGACAGGCAAACACACAGGAGGAAACTAATGAAGGCAACGAGACACACCTGGGGGAGAAAGGCAACAACACAAGGGCAGGAAGTAATACAAGACATGACACAAGGGGAAGAGAACATTTCAAAATAAAACAGGAAACGCAAATCCAGCGTCGTGACAAAATGTATGTTGCTATGTACTTGTATGTTTCTGTGTCTCTCATGTGGCAGGTTGCCACTGTTAAAGTTTACGTCAGGATCATGAATTGTGGCTGCGCCTGCTGCCCTGGTCCTGCAGGACACCGGGAAGCCTTTTTGACATTATCCTGGATTCATCCATACTTTCTCTTTTTCAAATGTGTACTATGTTGTTTATCCTGTACACACGACATCTATTGCATGTCTGTCCGTCCTGGGAGAGGGATCCCTCCTCAGTTGCTCTCCCTAAGGTTTCTTCCATTTTTCCCCGTTTAATTGTGGGGTTTCTTTTAGGACGTTTTCCTTGTGCGGTGCGAGGGTCTAAGGACAGAGGATGTCGTATGCTGTACAGTCTGTAAAGCACACAAATGTGTAATTTGTGATATTGGGCTATATAAATAAATTAGATTTTTTTTTATCTGAGGTACAGGTATTTATTTATCAAAAATATATGCAAAAAAATATATAAAAATACCCTTTGAGAACAAAATAGTCTTGCATCCAAAATGTCACCGAAAAGAGCAAAACATCCACCCTCTCAGGTGTTTTCACTTTCCGCCTAATTAGTCCTCTTCTCAGTAGTGTGTGGGTGTGACACCTCCCTCACTCTCCTGTTCCACATCACGACCTCACCCATTATGTCTCTCTTCAGGTTTTCCTTTGAAGTATGTCTGCTTTCTGGTCACTTGTGGTGTCTGCCCTACTTCATTTAAGGGGAGACACTACAGGTGAATAGGTAAAACATGTTACTTAGAGATATCACCATGAAGCTTCCCCAGTTAATTAAGTACATAAAGACAATTCTTTTTTATATTACAGGTTTTCTGTAATTGTATGTTTAAATATGCAAATGAGGTATTATATTATTGAATATGTGCTAATTTGCATACATTTCCGGAACAGAAATATGAGCATTGAATGAAGCTTCAGTTCAGGTTCAACATTCTTGTTTCATTTTGTTTTTGGAGTCAAAGGTTTTTGAAGAGCAATATTTTAACAGCCAAAAAGAAAAACAATTTCCGCCATGTTTTTAGGAATAAAATGCTATATAAATCAGGCTGTGTATGATATATGAACAACCCCCTCTGTAAATACCTTTGGAATATAGATATGTCTCGCCGTTTTCTTAAAATGGATAGATTGCATCTTAAACTCTTTAAACTAGAACACAATTGATGTTGTCCATGTGGTGTACCTTCAAACCTAAGACAGTACATGTATGCATGATATGAGCCCCACAACACTTTACACGGGATAAACAGGAGATCAACCTTGCTCTATAAATCACAAAGGTGAATGGTGTGTGTTTAAGGTTTAACCACTCCTTATTAGAGTGTCATGTATGGCTGTCAGCATGGTGTTTATTGGAAACATTAAGCTTTTTATAAAAGCACATTGGTATTACAGTCTGTTTACACTCCTCTTCACCTGAAAGCATCTGGACTCCTCTTCACCCCCAGGATGATGGAAATCTTGTTTCTCCCTTTAACCAGACGTTGTCATCTTTATTTATTTTTACTGTTTTTCAATTAACTGAGCGAAAAAAAGAGAAAATGGGAGCAGTCGGGAGGAGAGGAGGAGGAAGAAAGGGAGAAATTAGAAGTAAAGGGAGATGTCAGATGGACAGCAGATAGAGGAAAGACGGAGGAAAACAGAGGAAGAAGAAGGTGAATGATGGATGGATGTGTGTTTGTGTGTCCGTGTGAGCGAGGAGAGAGGTATACAGAGAGAGGGAGAGGTGTGTGAGGGCACCATTAAAGCCTTGTACTATAAATCTCGTGACAGAGCGTGTGTGTGTGGAGATAACAGAGGGATGTCTCTCTCCATTCTGGCTCTGTCAGAATGATGTATGCATCCCTTTCTTCCTCCCTGTGAAATATTACAGGGGGCCCTGTGTGTGTGATCTCCGCCAGCATGTGGCCAATGTGTTTGGTAATTCTTCACCTCTTATCAGCGCTCACATGAGGTATTGTAGATGGGAGACTTGTGGCCGCCTGGGAAAAGAAGGCGAAATGACCCAGAAACACACTCACACACGTACAGATGGCCAGTAAACAAACAAAAATGAAGGAAAGAAAGTCGGGGAGAAGGGAGAAACGGGCAACAGCTGACAGTGACAGCTTTCTTGATCGAGGGCTACGAGCTTGACAGGTGTGATTGATCACATAATGGCGAGCACATTTCAGCACTCTGCTCTTCATTTAGCTGACAGCATTTTCTTTATGGCACCTTGTGTTATGGTATCATAATCATGCCAGTGCCACTGAAGCGCCCGAGGAATAAATCTTTATTCTCCATCACCAGCACCACCACACCTGGAGGTGCAGCTGAGCTGTTGCCGCTGCTCGGGCCTTTCTGTCGCCTTCTCGCTGTTTCAAATGGCCGCTTTGGCTGTCACTCAAATTACCTCATCGTCACGGACAGAGAGAGAAAGAGTGAAAGCACCAGGAGGAGGAGGAGGAGGGGAGAAAGGATTGAGAAGGTGTTCCTTCTCAAGTGCAACCTTGCAATCTCACCTGTCAGCCTGCAGGAACCGGTGAGTGACGGCATTCTGAGGACAAATGTAAACATGGTAAAGCATCTGTGTTTTCAAATCATTCCTCTTTAAAGTTGCACTGATCAGTTTTCTTATATACACTTGTCTTCTTCCGTACTTACACTTGTTATTTTGAGAGCATACGGACATCGATTGTAAAATGAATTCACTAACGAGTGTCCGGATGGTGTACTCATAACGGTCAAAACGTTGAGTGTGGAACGCTGGACACTTCTCACTCTCAATAGTTGCCATCTTGTCTAGGGAGTAGAAGGCGAGGGACCACCAAACTTATGGAAATGTCAACTGAGGAAGCTGCAGTGGTTGCTAGTACGTTAAGTAAAGAAGGTTAATTTAAAATAAGTAAATGTGTTGACACACTGGACATGGTCTCCTGCGTGATAGTCCTGTGTTTGTTAAGTACGTTACGTAACTTGTTGATGGAGCATTTAGCAGGTAAAGAGTCCGATCTTTCCGTAGAGACCAGTTTGGACTCACATTCATTAAGTTACCAGAACAGACTCCAGATGAATGCTGATCTTCTAAATATGTAAATATGCAACTGTTTGCTAACTCGATTAACAACTTTAATAGAAGGAAATGCTGCTCTTGGTTTCAGCTTGTGATTGTGTGAGTATCATTATGGCAAAATGTGTTCCTTCAAAAATAAATTCATGGTAAATAACTAAATAAGCAACAATCTGAGTGTGTTGCAAATAAAACATCTTCATTCATTCAATAGAGTTTAACAATCAAATCTGCTTCGTCGGGACTGTGTGAGTGTAGTTAAATCGATTGACAGCGGCGTCTCCCTGGCAACATAAACAAACAACCCAACAGCTGTCAACTGATTCTGATCTAGATTCTTATACAGCATTGAAGGGAAATCTTGTTTTCTCTGACTCCTCACCCGTGACAGTGACTGCTATTGTTTTCATTTGTGTCATAATGGCAAAATGTGCTCCAGGAGAAACCTACTGTAGCAGGATCCACCACAGAGGAGGTTTTGAGTACTTTGCCTGGTGTTTCTATGTCTGTCTGATTGCTGTCTGTGACTCAACCTTGCAACATGCAGTCACGAAACTTTCAAAATCAAAATGAAGGTTTAGTTTGAATATGGCCGAGTGAGGGCGTCAGACATAGGGGAGCAGGAAGTGGAGAAGGGGTTCGTCTTTTTGAGTTGATTTAGAACAAGAGTTACCCTCTTGTACCATCTCTACCCTTTCACTGCACCTTTGTATCCTTACACCACTTTTAAAGGGCTCTCTCACACTTCCAGTTGGTGGGAATATATTTGTGTGTCTTTTCATGGTTAATTGCTTCTGACAATGATCATTTTTAACGCTGCTACTGTTATGCTACTGCTACTGTTATGGTTTAACTAAGTACAGAGCATCTCGGACTGGACACGGGACTGCCTCGTTGTTGCACAATCATGATTACAGATACATTGATCAGTTTCATCATCTGATCATATGACATAGCTTTTTGGACATGTTTTTAAACTTCTGGAAATCAAGTCCCTTCATAAAGTAAGCCTCTGTAAACTCCGTTATGGAAATATATCTTTGTCTATGGATGGACGGCCAGCAGAAACGACAGAGGCAGAAAATGAAGTGTGGAAAACGGCGGATACTGTGAAAAGTGGGAGGCAGATGGATGGAGCGCAAGGAAGGAAGGGGTGGAGCGCAATACCCCCTGAAATGGGCGATGAGTGAGGGAGAGACAGAGATGGAGTGAGGGGAAGAAAATGAAGAAATACAGAGTTGATGAGTGAGGAAATGATGAATGGGCTGAAAGAGAGACAGATGGGCCGGCTCTATCAGTGAGCGGTGTGGCAGAGAAATGGAAAGAGTAAGTGAAAGAGTGCTTACGAAGTCAAAGATGATTGTGATGATGACACACACACACACACACACACACACACACACACACACACACACACACACACACACACACACACACACACACACACACACACAATAAAGTGCCCAGAGGCTGGTGTCATCCTCTTAAATAGATTTCACATTAAAAGCAAAGCATGGCTAATAACATGAATATTAGCAGTAAAGCCCCTTGGCTCATGTTACGAGGAACAGAAACAAGTGAGTGATTTAATAGAGCAAATACAATAAACTGACATGTCACTTCAGCATGTGTTTCTACTGTACATGCGTGCGCACCAACGCAATGTAAAAGGTAGGACAGAGAGGTGAAGACTACTTCCTGGACTTGAAATTGAGGAAATGAACTGATAAACGGGAATCGAGAATCAAGATTTCTCCCTCAGAAATATGAGGACTCCTTTATATGAGATTCTGCACTTCCCGATGGTTAAACACTCAAAGGTAAATGTTGGTCATATGTATAAAAGTTTATGTTTCCTTGAAGATATGCAGTTTCACTACTTTGCTGTATTAGACATATTTCGATCACTAATTGCTGTAAATCTTATACAACTTAATTTTAGTTCAGAAGAACACAGTCACTATATGTACAGGCAAGCTGGTGGAGATACATTCATATTTCCAAAAGCCACAATCAAGAGCATTGAAAATCACTGTAATGTATAGAGCCATGGTTTCATGGAAGTTTTTACTACTCGTTGCATAATTTTGTGTTGATATCTTGAAAAATGTGGTTTTATATCTATACATATTGCCAGTTTGCTTAGTTTAGCATTTTTCTTTTAAACATATAGTGTATATAAGAAGTGGACGTAATCACTGTGAAGTCACCCACTTTGTGTACAGGATTTGAAGCCTCGAGTTTGGGCCATTGCCATCTTGTTTTTTGGAACCAGAAGTGACACGAGAACGCTGAACAATACATTTTTAGGCCACCAAAATGTTACAATAAACTTTCCTGAACTGAAAACACTGTGAAAGGATTAAAATTCAGAGACAAGAACACAGACAACACCCAAACCAGACAACACAGAGGCAGCAACCTGTCAATCACAAGCTAGCCCCGCCAATTAAAAAAGATATAAAGATTTCATTAGTGGGCTTTAGAGACACTGATGTTATGTTACCTTTGGACAGAGCAGAGAGGCATCGATCTTCTCATCTAACTAAGAAATCAGGGAATTTTCCAAAACATTGAAGTATTTATTTTTTATTTATTCTGTTGTAATAAACTTTCCAGGAAGTTTGGTTGATTTATAGATGTATGTGAGTCACATAGGAGGTAGTTAGCATGTTATATATCTTACCTGTATTGCATTTTATACATATATCTGTCTGTTTTTGAGATGGTGGTATGTGATAAATGGGATTTTGGATTGTCTGTTAATGTAACTTGTGAGTGTGTGTGTGTATGTGTGTGTGTGTGTGTGTGTGTGTGTGTGTGTGTGTGTGTGTGTGTGTGTGTGTGTGTGTGTGTGTGTGTGTGCCCCAGGAGGAATAACCAGCCTCTGTTTTGATGAAGCTAATGAGGATCCTATTAATTGAAATGAAATGGAAAATGAAGACTGTCACTGAGACAGACACACTACAGGCCTTATCTGTCAATGACGTTGAATTCCCCCTCAATACTCACACAGTATTGTATTTCAAACATGTGGCATTTAGGAGCAGCTCGTAATCCATACAACCGTCTTTCCTTCTTTTGATTTTTTTGACTCACGAGTTACATCACACACTTTAATTAGCCTTACTTGGCCCTCGTGCTGGAAAAGTAGAATTTTGTCCAACAAATAAATCAATAATGTAACACCTCACATGTCCCGTTATGTAGTCTGTTTGTGACGTCAGCACCTGGCATTCGGTAACCCACCCCCACCCTCTCTCTCTCTCTCTCTCTCTCTCTCTCTCTCTCTCTCTCTCTCTCTCTCTCTCTCTCTCTCTGTTATACAAGACACACACACACACACACAGCCATAATGGAGCAATTATCCTCTCCAGCTCCGATCTGCTCCTCTGATTGTAATTTGCATTTATTATTAGCCTTCAGCCCGCCAGAGGCCGTGAGGCGTGAGGATGGATCGTCATACGCCACATCACACTGATAGACCTGCACAGATGCTTCATAAACACGCGTGCCCGAGGACACGGTAGCATCAACGTGCCACATACAAAGTTATACATGCACAAGTCATTATGACAGCGTGATGTTGCTTCGTTTTGTTAATGCAGATCCCTGTTAATGATGGGAACAGTGTGTTGAGTGGCGTTCCATCACAGAAGTACATGCTTCACGTTCCACACTGTGATGTCCTGAAGGACTGTGACGAGTCCCTTTTGCTGCTCCTGTGTTCTCTTCTACAGTCGGCCCCGGGGCTCATCATATGGAAATGTGGGAGAAGCAGAGTCTCTCAAGGCACATACAGTACATACAACCCGCCAGCGCACTAATAGATGTGCATGCTGGGGCCCTCTCTCTCTCAAACACACACACACACACACACACACACACACACACACACACACACACACACACACACACACACAAACTCATACATGCACACAAAGAGAATGTGCAGAGGATCACTGAAGTGTGAAATGATTCTGTTATCATGTCGTCTGTGCGGAATATATTTTCCCATCAACCATCTATGGCAGGTGGGTCTGATGGGGTGCTGGTGCAGTGGGTGTGTGTGTGTGTATGTGTGTGTGTGTGTGTGTGTGTGTGTGTGTGTGTGTGTGTGTGTGTGTGTGTGTGTGTCTGTGTGTGTGTGTGTGTGTGTGTGTGTGTGTGTGTGTGTGTGTGTGTTTGTGCATTTTGTGGCTCTCTCCATCTGTCTGTTGTTGGGCAGGGAGGTTCAGGGTGTCTTCATAAAAACAAGGTGACGGTGTCACAGCAGCTTTTGCTGCTCACCTTTCACCGTGGTGTTTGACCTTTGACATCAAGAGATTCATTTGCTGAATTTCTGTAAAATCCGATGTTCTTTGATATTGTATCTACTGTCTTGTGTACCATCAGAATGGATGGAGATATAATTGTCTCATAGGAAGTAAAAGGCTATTATTGTCCTGGAAATCTCCAAAACCACCTGCCTTTGTAATCTGGTAAAAAAATATAATTCTCTCTCAGGGGAACCACAGCGTTTCTTTAAGATATGGAGACCATTGTTTGAGTATTTCAGAATATTTCATTAACCCATCAACCTTTCCTCCAGACTAAGAATCAAATCTCCGGTCACGTAGCCTATAATACGTCCTTCCTAACATGATCTATGCTGGTGCCTCTGTAGCCTGCAGTCAGTAGTCAGTTTATCCCATTTACTCCACTATATGAGAGAATGTGTAACCCGCTGTCTTTCTTTTGTCTTCTTTCTCTTATGTTGTTGTTTGGTTATGGTGTGTTTATTTATTTGTTTTCTTTTTTTCCTTGCTGTTTTTCACAGCTTTCTGAGTTGTGATCTCATGGTTACAGTTAAAGTAAGATAAGATCTGGTGGTATGTAAACATATGTAAATGTTATACCTGTCCCTTCTCCACCAATACACATATTTAGTTGGACTGGCTGCGTCTGGAAAGACGATTCAAATAAAGGCAGATGCTCATTTACTAAATACGCATGTGGGGATAGTAATGAACTCTAGACGTGCTCTTTAGAGCCCCGTAAACATATTTCCTTGAACAGCTTCTTACTGTGAGCAATGGGGTCCGAAACGAGACAAAATTTGTTGTGATTATTTCACATTTAACATATTTTTTTATTTTGTCTGTGCTCTTGTCATTGGTTTGAAGTGGGCGGGGCTTAGATGGGAAAATGTGATTTCACGTACAATATGTCCATGCACCAATCAGAGTTTACCAACATTTTTATTGAGATATGATCGCAGTTGTTGGGCTGTTTGCTCATGTTGCCATCTTTTTAAATGGAAACTGATCGAACCACACCGACACAGGACTGATGAAGCAAGTTTTGACGGTGAAAATCTTAAGCTGTTTTCCTATATGAACAACGGATACTGTACTGAGTTTCTCTTTCAAACATGCAGCACAAAACAGGAGATTGTCCGTGTCAGACGCGTTCTCACCTACTGTTAATACTTTGTTTGGTTTAGGCTGAGGGGTGGCGCCTGGGTAGAGTAGAGTATTGGTTGTAAATTACCCTTCTCCTTCACACCTGGACGTTTGTTTTTATCCTATTTCACACCAACCTCATGGAAACATCATCAACACGCCCATTTGCTCGCTCTGAATCCTCCAGAGAATTATTCTTTATTCACACATGGGCTCAATAGGACATTTCACGGACTTTGTACTAAGGAGCTGGCAGGGTCAAGTCCATTTGATGTCCGGTCCCAATGATTCAGACATTTGCATTGTCACATGCAGCTCCTCCAGGTAATGTCTAGATAAGGGTTGCAGTGCATGTGTGAAAGGGGCTTGAATAAATACTAGTAACTGTCAACCTCAAACTTAACTCTTATTGTTGCTTATTTAGTCATGAATATTTAATGTTATAGAGACACTATATTAAATATTGAAAACCAGGGGCTTTAATAACACAGAGCAATACCACTGTTCCCTTTCCCCTTTCAGGTTGGATAAGTCATCTTTTTATTGTCTGAATTTGCTCCAACTTTTCATTGAAGCTCCATGACGTTTACACTGATTTAAATATTCAAATCCAAGACTCCATATTTTCATGCAGCTCTTATATTCGAGACACCATGTGTATACCATTTCCACCAAATTCAGCCTGACATAATTAGTGTCTTTAGAAACTGGGATCTCCATGAGAATTTACAATAGGGTGCTGAGGGTTTAAACATGGCTGCACGGCACAGGTTGTGGCTCAGTAAGGTTCACGGGGTTAAAATGAACCATGCCATGTCATGTGTTAAATGGAAAAAGATAATCGATCCAAAATGTAGGTTCTTGCCATCTTTTGCAAGCATTAAAGCCCAACCTGTGTGAGCTTATTTCTGCTGTTATGCATGAAAGGTGTCCTGTGTATTTCTGTGTCTGACCTCTTTGAATAGTGCACCTGTGGTGCAGCAAGAAAGCACCATAGAACAGATTTATGTCAGCAACATTTAATGAATGCAACATGCTCACAACAAATTGCCAGACTTCAATTACTTAGACCTTTCCCCCATTATTTCTGTTTGTTTGTTAATCTTTGAATGTTTAAAAAATGCATATGAAAAATATGAATAATTGCTTGACATTCTATGAGAAACTGATTGTTATTAGTGGATGTGCTGCTGTCTATTTCTTTGCCTGGTTTCTTCCGCTCATGCGGTGACGAGGCAAACTCTATATAAGACTTATTGCCTCCTCTCCACTCATGAAAACACACACAGCCTACACAGAAGCATGCCCGTGTACACACTCACTAAATACACACATGCACACGGTTCAGTGGCATGTCGCTGTGCATGAGAGGGATCCCAAGAGAGAGCTCAGTCCGAGCAACTTCACTGCACTGCCTAATTGGAGTGTGTGTGTGTGTGTGTGTGTGTGTGTGTGTGTGTGTGTGTGTGTGTGTGTGTGTGTGTGAGAGAGAGAGAGAGAGAGAGAGAGAGAGAGAGAGAGAGAGAGAGAGAGAGAGAGAAAGATAAGGAGGTGAAAAGATGGTGTGCATATTTATTAGTCCAAACTAACCTCACTTTCTCTAAACTTTGCTTCAAACTGTCAGAAAATGAACAAGCCTGTCAGTCATGTGCTAATTTAGTCTCTGTGTAAAGTCTGAGTCTTCAGCCTGTCAGTCTGACAGTTTATATCTTCCCGAGATTGAAAAAACAACTGTGAAACTTTACAACCAAGTGTTGAGGAGAACTGAACCTATTAACCACACACACAATACCTCCATCCTCACACACACACACACACACACACACACACACACACACACACACACACACACACACACACACACACACACACACAGACACACAGATTCAAGACTGGGAGCAGCTTTTTCGATGTATGCGCAGCTAATGTAGCAGTTACAGCTACTTATTGGATGAAAAATGACTGACATGGAGGGTGGACAGAAAGAGCTATGCTATGTGTTACAGGGGCCTGGGAGAGAAGCCTTTGAAATCTCTTATTTCTGAGCTTAATATTGTAAACTTGACTTTTTGTGCATTCAAATGTAGCCTCTTTTTAGTGAGGTTTTTTTTCTTTGACAAATTTCTCAAAGCAGCCAAAACAACTTTAGGGGATATAAATATAAACAGCAGACTTATTCATAGTATCATATTGATGTTTCATCAAACAATAAGACATGTACATGTAGCCTACAGTAGGACAACAGCTTTTATAACACCTGTATATAATGGGATAATCGAAATTTAACAACCCATGCAATGAACAGAAACACATAATTTACTTTTTAAAATGAAAATCAACTACGTACACACCTGCATCAATGCTTCTCCATAAAAGTCATGGCACAAAATTAAACAACAGTCTTTGGCCAACATACTTGTTTTTATAGTTTCAAGATTTCCGGCAGCACCTGAAGGCAACACTGACTCTGAGTAGCTTTGTCACTATGGTAACGCGTTGCAACCATCGTTTTCCCTGCTGGTTAACCATAGAAAGAGAAAACCTTATTCGACATTACAGGAAAGTTTTACAATTTAAAAAAATTGTGCATTTAATACAGTTGCTGTCGCTTTATCTTCCTCCATGAGCAGGTGAGTAGCTAACGTTGGTTCACAAAAACATAGTTAATGAATTACAACTCATTATGCAACATTAGCTAGCTGCTAACTTAAGCTAGCACTTAACTAGCTCCGCTGGTAAATGAACAACATGTTAGTTAATGACGTAGTCATTTATTTTAGTACCTCAATGCCTCAGCAGCTGTCATTGACTAAATAAAATAAACTGTAGGTTACAATAAGAGGTAAGTACACGCCGACGTGCCACATATAAACCTTAAATTCATATGAAAATGATTTGTATTATCTATGCTAATAATTCACAAACAATCAGAAAGCCTTGCATGATTTCACCGCTGTAATCTGATGTCCAGGTTAGAGTGTTTGGGGAAATCCTCCACCAGTCCAAAGAAACAGGTAAACACTGCACACTAAAGTCAAATGTTTTCTATTGTATTACTACACTCTATATATCATGCTGTTTTCTTTGTGGACTACATTGTTGATATTCAGTGTTGTTTGAATAGGTCACACATTGTCCATGCTTGCATTGCTACTGTACATTAACATTGTATGAATATTAAAATCCTTGTTATCTGTCTACATGCAGTTGGTAGCAGAAGTCACCTTTGCTCATGCCAAGACGCATAAACCCAATGGTAAGAAGTCATTCACATTTCACATCAGTGTACAACACATCACATTCAGAATTATTTCCTTTATGTTTTCCTCCTTTTTCCTCAGCTTTTTATGTCCACACATGGTAAACATTAAATACTATCTATTGTGCAAAAAACAATATTTAAAATCCATACAAGGGCTGATTTAAATGTCTTATATGTCTGTGGTTCTCCTGTAGAGTGCTCACCAAAGGAATCCATCAACATAATACCAAGGTCTGTACTACACATAGTAGGTGATCACTCAAACGAAATTTAACCTACATAGTTTTACATTTTAAAGGAGTAATACACCCACAAAACTGTAATTTGTACATCATTTACCTCTGTTACGCAAACTCTGCATGCCTACACGGTGAATGAAGATTATAAAAACAATGAAAAGTCTTGATGAATTGAAGTAAATGGGGGCCGCGTTTAACAACAGCAAAACTATATCAAAACATCCGTTTACAAACTCTCACACTGCTCCAGCAGTATAATCCAAGTCTCATTTTTATCCAGTCTTATGCTCACTACTTCCCAAACACATGCATTTTCGCAAAATCCTTCATATTTAAAACACTCTAAAACAAGTTGTTTTTTGTTGTTAAACGCGGCCACCATTTACTTCAATTCATCAAGACTTTTGTATTTCTTTAAATGTGATTTCAGGGTTGAAAAATGCACACAGTCGACTGCAGGGCCTGACCAAGATCTGACAATGAAAGACTTGAGGAAGAGCCCAGACTCACCACTAACAGGTGCAGTAGGTCATTGTGAAAATATGCAAAGTCATAAATGTCACAAGAAAGAAACTGATGGTGTTAATGGTTTTCAGAGGGAACAAAACATTGTCCTCCACCAGCTGAGCCTCTCCCCACACATGGAGAGGAAGAACAGAGCGAGGAAGAGGGTGTTGAGGATGAAGACATTAAGGCACCAGTGGAGCTGATAATGGAGGTAAAGTGACTGATCTCCATCAAAGACTCCACACTTCATGCTCTGCTGAGACGATGGGCTAAACTGTAGCAACTTCATTCTAATCCTTGGCTTTGGCTAAATCTATTTTTTGGATATACGTAGATGAGAGAAATTGAAATTGAAACTCAAGTGAAAATATATGGTTTCAGTTCCTCAGAGCTGTGATGGACAGAGACTTCCAGCTGGCCAGCAAACTGTGTCAGATGAGTATGTCGCCTGCATCTATCAACTGTATATCTGTCAGTCAATAAATCAGCCACCGGTGAAGTCAGACATTCTTCTCTGCTCGTTCCAGTTCTCATCTATGAACCAGACAATCCTGAGGCCTCTGAGTTTCTCCCGCTGATCCAGAAGAAGCTGTTGGAGGGTGAGTCGCCCTCTTTATTACTTACATATTGCTGCATATTCCAAAACACACCATGATTGTGTGTCCTTTCCATTAGAGCAAGAGGCCGAGCAGAGCACAGAGGAAGAAGAAGAAGAAGATGAGGATGACGACTCCGATGAGTCTGGGAGCGATGAGGAGTCATTTCCGAGCTCAAGATGCTCTTCATCGCGCTCCTCCTCACCATCAGATGATGATGAAGAAGAAAAGCAAGTAAACAGACACAAGCCGTGTCCTCCTTCTCACATCTCCCCCTAAATCTATTGTACCAAAACAACAGAGCAACTAATGCCATCTTGTTACCTTTGGAACATTGTGTTTATTGTAATCCACTGAACTATTTTCCACAGTCTTTGTTCATTTTGCAGAAATTGTGACAATTATGTATGTATTTTCATATTTCACCTGCAAATAAAATATGTAATGTGGACAACTTATGAACATGAAAAAATATAAAGCATAACATCACGTTTTCCCAACTGAGACACATTCAATCCCAACAAAAAGTACAGAAATCTCTCATGTGAAATGTCAAGGCCCATTAATACTGCACTATTAAACAGGGAGGGCAAAACAAAACTGTTATCAACGACTAACCCAACGTTAGAGAACTACGACTATAGACACTACAGACATATTATTTATCAGACTTTATTACCAGCCATTACACTGAGTGCTCTGCAGTGAGACTCAGAAACAAATCACGTTGTTGCGTGTGTCCACATCTTATATCAGTGTTTCAACATGTGTTTTTGTAATGTGATGCCTTAAAATGAAACAATTTGTGACCACTAATCACAACGTGTGTAGACCTGAGCTGTGTAGATCTGAACAGTTCAAACAAAGATCCCTAAAGAGGTTAAAGTATAAGTAAAACCTAGGGTCTCTGTGAGGTTGTATTTAGACACAGTAGTGTTTTGAGCTAAAATCTGATTTCAGCATGCTAACGTTCTAACATGTTGGTGCTAAGCAAGCGTGCTAACATTTGCTAGTTAGCACATAAAAGTAGAATGGCAATAGGAGAGCGCAGACCTCCCCCGAGGCCAATAGTGCATTCACGAGCTCCTCGGATAGTCACATTTCCAGAGTTGGGAAGTCACTCTTCCAATTTTGATATGTTCATGCACCAAGAATAGCTTTATAAATAAGGATGTGCCAGTGATTCAGTCTACGGGAGGTCAGGGAAGACCATCCACTAAAGAAGAAGAGGTGTTGTGTTTTACAGCTCGGAGCGTTTAAACAACACCTTGATATTTGTTTCCAAGTTGTTGTTCCGACTTGAGGAGGCGTATTTTTCTGATTATTCCGACGCCACATTAATGCCGCTCAACCTCGCAATGTTAAGCAAAGTGAAACATAATTTGTGTATCCACCGGGTCGGGTATTGAATCAAATCTACATAGCAAAATAAGTCATCATTAACATAGTGAAATTATTTGAATGACATTGAGGAGTCATCTTAGTCTATGAAAATGTTATATATAATATCATTAGTTTCACGCTGAGCAAAGCCCTCAGCCCTGCCAGACACTTACAGTAACACCTTAGACATCGTGAAAATATCTTTGAAGATGTTTCCCCTGAGGTTTGCTACTGACAAGTCTGTAAGTGTGTTTCCATTCTCTCAATTTGCTCATTAAAATTAAATGAAAAGAAATCCACAAAAATCAAAAATGTTTGTGCTTTTCTCAGGTGGACAAAGTTGATGTATGTACAAAACAAATGTGAATAAATCATGATTTGCATGAAGAATGGGACATGTTCGTCACAGTGATGAGGAGACTTAACGCTTCACAACTTGAGACATGAAACAAACATCAATGACCTTTTCCACCCTTGTTTTCCACCACTTAAGGTTTGACTGGCGCCCTTTTAATAATGCCATCTGAGCTGCTAACGAAAAATAATTATTTTATTTTTGCTGTTGTGGTTCCATAAATACAAAGTTACACCAAATGAAATCCCCATATCATCCATACTTGTATTACTTTTTGATAGGCATGCTTCAGCGGGACACAGAGATGAAAATGACGCAAAGCTATGTCCTATGACTCGTCATGTGACACTGACGCATTCGGTATTGTTGCCTCTGAGGGCTCCAAGTGAGTCTCTTTGATGTTGTGGAAATGATTAACGACGAATGTTACAACATATGTAAATCTCCACATATGCTTCCAAACATTTCCCAGCTTGTCACAGTTGCATCACGTCTCGCAGTGTAACCTTATAGGATGCTGCCACATGCAGGGAGTCAGACGCTTAATGTAGAACAATAGCACGAATGCAGGGAACATTTTCAAAGGAACCTGGTGTAATTTGGACATGGGCTTTGTGTTAACTACACTACATTTAAATTGAAATGACATGTTTTAAATAGATTTGGGGTTAGTTCAATTACCATAGTTTACACCATTCAGGTACATAGTGACAGGTGACACTTAAAATCGGGTGGGTGCCCTTTTTTTCCAGGTTTTTCAGCCCCTCAAAATGTCTGCACGTCCCTGCTTTTTCTATGGATGAGCCGGCATCCTACAGTATATGCTGAGGTATTATCACTTGGCAGAACTTATCTTTATGAGTGGTCTGCACGCGTGACTCGTCAAAAGAGAAGTATGAGCTCCATCTGATAAAGCCTGTGTAATTTGCAGTGACTGAATGAACATAATGGCCGTGCTCAGCCCCTTCACCGGACCAGAACACAGGCATGAGGATGACAATAAGTCAACGCCCGGCAGGCTGGATTCACTTTGATGTCTCAGTGTTATTGTCTATATCAAGGTTGTAAAAAGGAGTGCAGGTCAAAAATTATGACGCATGCAGGATTGTCATCACATGAAGGTGAATATTACAGTCAGTATGGATGGATGGATCATGGGCGCCGCTCTCTCCATCACTGGGTGCTTTTATAAGAAGCCCATTAAAAGAACTGAAATGTATAAATTCCCAAGGTATTGTTACTTAAACCCAGGAGCCAACTGTGTTTGTCATCTCAAGGTCAATCGGTATGTAGCCCACTCAGAATACATTCCACATTTACATTCACTGTGACATCCACCCACACCTGGAGACGCACTCACTCACTCACACACACACACACACACACACACACACACACACACACACACACACACACACACACACACAGAGGGGTGGGTATACGTCACTGGTGCTTTTCCTTTGGCTTTTTAGGCTTCTTAAAGTGGATTGTGGCTGTCAGAAGCACTCAGGGAAGCTTCATTAGTCGTCAGAGGGAGGCAAGGCTGTGACTCATGCTTGCCTGAAGAGACCAATGGGCAGCCGACAGCCTGAGATATAAATAACGAATAAATAAAAAAATATTCTTCAGGGAGAAAGGGTCACTTGCGCGCCTCTGGATGGGATTGTATTAGTGCGCTCTCTGTTGGTATTCCGCCATCACTGGACTGTTGCTTGTCGTGCCTTTGGGTGGCGATTGTAACATTTAGTTATAGTTTCTCTGGACTCGACAACCTGTGAGCCGGTAAGATTCCTCCTCCTTTAATTTGATATATTGATAGGCTTCATTGTGTTGCACACAGGTGATTGTAATATCGGACTTATTTTTTTGGGGGGGAAATTGTACTAACAAAAAACGAATATTTTTTAATTCGTCGTCCCAGATGAGTGGCAGAAGGAATTCATTAGTTGTCCCGTCTGTCTCTCATACTATGCTGACATTGAGTGATGGCGGCATGGGTTGCTCTTGTTCAAAGCGCAACTTAATTGAAATGTCGATCGCTGAGTCAATAGGTAAATGACGTGGGTTATTTATAGCTGCATCTTATCAATATTTGCTTAATAAATCAGTCCTGTGAGTTTGCCAATCTATCATGTCATATATTCATCAAATTGTTCTTATTATGTCATCTTAACTATGGCACGCTCAATGCATCTTTTTGTAATCTTCTTGTTTGTATTCCTGGCTGTGAGTGCAGTGGACGATCACAGACACACAGCTCATAGAGTTGAACGGTCTGGTGCCTTTTCTCAAGACTGATATCTATGGAAAATTATAATTTTGCTCCAAAGAACGTATCTTCTATGTGTTGCTCCCTGATAACTTTTGTATTTTATCTTTAATATTGACCATTAATGTCAGCTATAATAGGAGTATTTAATGGACAATTGAATGCAAGAAATATTGTAGGCTATCTCCAAAATGAATGTACCCACATAGGCATTGTGTTATCACCGAGACGATTTATCCTGACGTGTGTATTGTTGTGCGTCGTGCGCAATTCTCTCCAAATTGCGCTACTTGGTTCATAGCCCAGCCACCTATCCTTCTGGAATACATCGTTCCTGGCGACGCACATAACGTAATTTTCAGATCCTGGTCTACTAATTAAATAGATTGTAGTTGTTAAAAACAATAATGCATACATTTTAGGTGTGAACTGTATTCGCTGACCTGACCATTTCTAACCTTGGACCGTTTTGTTTGCAGTTGAATTATTTCCCAGCTGGAGATCAGATATCAGAGGACTGATGGCCACGTCTGAACCGAGAGCCACCGGCGGGGAGCAGGATCCCAACTCCGCCAATTTAAGACCTCCGTCCACAAGTACGTCCTCACACTCCTCTCCCTGCTAATAACAACGTGATCTCGTATCGATCCCCGAGGGTAAATTCTCGTTAAGGCTGTCCCTCTCCGGAGCGTTCAGGCGGTGCTTACAGAAACAGGAGAAACAGAGGACTCGGTGCCTTGCTCAAAGACACTCATGCAGTGCGATGTAGTGCCAACACGAAAGCTTAAACCCAGCTCCCCCACCCCACACACATCTCTCTCTCTCTCTCTCTCTCTCTCTCTCTCTCTCTCTCTCTCTCTCTCTCTCTCTCTCTCTCTCTTTCTCTCTCCCTCTCTCTCTCTCTCTCTCTGCCTCCCTGCCCCTCTCTCCCCTCCTTCTCTGTCTGATAAAAGCGAGTCTCGCCCGGGCCATTTGCTGTGTGGGCTCCGTCGTTAATCATTCCGGTTAAAAACAGAGCCATCACAGCTGCCTGTCGCTGTCTGGCGGATCAGCGGTGCGCACCGAGCAGTGGACCTGGCGAGGAAATAATGCGCCATTAAAGCTTTGACATTTATAATCATCCAGGAGCATTTACTGATAACATTTTTTTTTATAAAAAATGCATTTTCCGATCGAATACATCCCTGGTTTGAATATTTCCCCCTATGTCTTTGCAGTAACGCCTTCGATTTGTGGTTTATAATCGTGCCTTTTTTATGTGTTCGACACATTTTGCGAAGACATTTTTTTACTGATGATTTATTTTGTTATAATTAATCTTATCTCGTTTCCCAGGATGCTTTAGGCCCTCGAGGCTGTATGCTTCATATATGAATTGCTCTTGGAGAAATATTTTTCTGTTATTTAAATAAAATGTTTTAAGAGTGGTTGAACGCAGCCTGTACATTAACCTTTGGGTTAATTAGTCATTTTAAGCCGTTGTCGCATGCACATAATCGACTCCATAATAGTGCACTTGAGCAGCCATCTCCAGTGCAACGCGGGGAAATCATTACAGGTTTTTGTCTACGGCCAAATAAAGGAAATAGGCAAGGTACAGTTATTGGGGACCAAATTAAATGATCTCTTTTCTGTCTTTATCGAATACGTTTTTTTTATATATCTTTTATTTGCGGCCCTTGGGTGTCAATGAACATACAGAAACCTTGGACTTATTTCAAAGGTGAATTTGTCCCGAGACAAGCCCATTAAAAAAAGAAGATGTTTGTTTTGTCTGATTTGCTCTTATACTGCTGCTGGATGTTGCCATTATCTCTCTTTCTCGCTCCATCTCACGCCTGGCGGCTTGTAGTGTCTGTGCGCGCGTGTGTTTGCGCGCGCGTGTCTGCCTATTTGTGTGTATGTCTTGGCCTCAGCACCTCGAGCTGTTCTCTCTAGTTTCTCTCACAATGAAATTGCTTCAGTGAATTGAAATACTTGTTTTTGTTTTGAAAGTTTTCCATCAGGTGTATTCGCCGCCTCGCCGTATCCTTGCCCGCCGCGCGCTCTGCATTTTATTCCCTCTGGCTTCTGCTCCATGTCTCCTCACGCATGTCCAACCACGCTCGGGTTTTGTGTGTAGCTGTGAGTGTGTATGCATGAGACGCACTATTTTATAAGTTTCTGCATCAAGCCGGCTATAGACTTTCCGGCCACAGACATTACCAGCTCGCTCCAGTCACATACTGTGTTTCACTCAATTAATTCCTGCCCTCCTCCGTGAGCTCATTTCACGGGCGTTAATTTCAGTCCGCCCCTTGGCTGGGTGTGTGTGCCGGCGTGGATGTGCCGTGCAGGCCGGTGCCTATTGATTGAACTTAAATCGGAAATGTTATAAGACTCATCCCCTTATGGTCAGTCGGTGCAGTGGTAAATACAAGGGTGGATACATTCTCAGTAAAACCAAGACCACATTGAGCCAAACTACTTTTTAATAAACTTGCAGCCCTACATTTTTTAAATTATTCTTTAAAGAAAGAAAAGCATGAAAAGTCACACACCCGGCCAAGAGCCGTGCGCATCACACTTCCACTGTGCTCACTGTGCTCCACCAGCTTTATATCCATCATCTGCACCATCCACGTTGTCTCCGCGGACTTCACCGCAGATACTCAAACGTTAACATTCTGTTTTAGCCAACGAATATGCGTGGATGCACGGATGCACACGGAAACTGGGGATGAAGATTTGTGGTAAGTTTTTTGGGCGCACAAAACGTTCCACGTCAACTCCTCTCATGTTTCATGTCATATTTTTGATATCTTAGAAAAGAAAAATGCAATTTTGGAGATACTTTGGCATATGAATGTAAGATAATATGTATTTAATATTCCAATGGGAATGTAAAGCGCCTTTTTACCTCTAGTAATTTAACAGTGTGTAACAAAGGGTGGCTGTTTTTTTAAATTCTTATTTAATAAATAAACCCATTTTGAGGCCTGAAATAGGCCATGATGAATGCTGTTAGAGCAGGGACATCCATGACTGTCACAGTGAGTTACCATCTTCTAAAGGTCAGTGGACATTAGCCTGTAGGTCTGATGACGAGAGCCCCGGATCAAACCCCCCGACCGCCCCTGAACGCCTCCATGTCTTTTCCATTCACCACCAAGAGAACAATCCAGGAGACAGGCCTATGTTATATACCCCATAATGCCGCTTAGAATAATCTGTAAATAAAAATGTATTTTCATTTCCCATTTAGATATTTCTTTGCAACAAAGCGTGCAATTTTTCTTACCGTCAATCTCACTGATGACCTGTATTAGAGTGGAGATCAGCAAATGTGACGTTGCAATGAAGGCGTGTTAATTCCTCCATCATTTGAAGGAATCATTTTTTTTCAGTGACAAAAAAATGAAAATGTATGGTTGTTTTTTTTCTTGCAGCCATGCAAAGACAAATGAATATCATAAATATATGGACCATTTAAACAGGATGCTGATAGTTATGGCAGAAATCAATTAAGACCAAAGGATCGAATACGTTTGATATTGCCATTTCTGCAAATGAGAAAATGACCATAAATGTTGATTGGTCTAAATGACATTATAATAAACTGGAATGGACATTGAATAGGCATATTTAAATATGGAGCCAGTTAGATGGTCTCACATATTGATTTTCGAATATATAGGATTAAATGAGCAAGGCTTTATGGAGTTTCCATTGAAAAGACAAGAGACAATATTTTATACCCCCATAGATAACAAGGGTGTCTGACTTAAACGTGTTTTGTGCAAAATTAGGCTCACATTATCTTGCAGATACAATTGGCCTATATGCAGAAAAATGATTACTCATGAATTTAAAACATAGGCCTTAAAGAGCAGACTGCTTTAGGGGTCTGTGCATCCTTCATTAACCCCTTTTTATAGAGTGTGCATTGATTGGCTGTATGGGTCACCCCCGCGGGCTGTCCTGTCCTGTCCTGCTCCCTGAGCCGATCAGTCTGTGGACTGGGTGCTTCCACCCTGGGGTGTGGTTGTGATGTCACAGGGAGGGGAGGGCACCCATTCGCCCACCCATCCACCCACAGACATTTGTTCCCTGTGTATGTGTAAATCGCCTATATAGGTTGGGCCTCCACCAGAGAAGAATTTCATAAGAACTTAGGGCATTAGGAGCTGACTTTAGACAACACAGATATTTTTCAGAATCTGCGTTACCACATACATATTTATAGACTCAATAACGCTGACTATTTGGACATTCATTATTAGTCTTTCCTGTATTAAAACAATTAATCTGATTTGGTCCCATACATTCGTCTTTTCCATTGTGTGTGGGATGGAGGTGTTTGGTGATAACTCCTGCCCTCCACCGTGTAACACCCTAGGGTTCCTGCAGAAGAACAACAGCCTGGATGAGAAGGGGAGGCTCGCGGGCCAGAAGAACTTGCTCTCGTGCGACAACAGTGACAGGGACGCGCGCTTCCGCCTCACCGAGACCGACTTCTCCAACCTGTTCGCCAGAGGTGAGAACTATTCCAGCTAAATATCTACGTACCTATTGCTAATAATATGTGCTTTATTAGACTCTATTGTCACAACAGTTCAAATGTTGCTGATGTTGTTAAAGGCCTCCCAGCATATCTTTGTTTTTACCTTTGTTGTCGTTATCGTTTTTGCTACAATGCTGTTAGCATTCTTGCACTCAATGAAAGAACGACGACTAACGTTAGAGGGCATATTAATGTTAAGGACGTCAAGTTACTGAAAATTAAAACAGTACCACACACATCATGAAAAAAGAATATATGTATATCCTAATGTTCTTTTTGTAAGGTCACTCCACAGCATGTAGTAGCCTACCTGTTGAGGTGGGTTAAAAATCGATGCACTTCTAAAACCCTCGAGACAAAATATATGACCATATATGGAGTTGTCTATAGTAATTACGTTAGGCTATAATACTGTTTGCCTATAGCCTATTATACATAGCCTATTAGGCCTATGCTATTCAAACAACAATAATAATTAGACATAGGTCACCAACAGAAAATTGGTTGGAAATACAAAATCAATTTGTACTGAAAATAATGCGTCCAAAGCTTTCTTAAGGCTACTCAATTAAAAAGCAGTGATTAACAAGCTCAGGCTGGCTCTTGGCTTGACAAAGGTCCCCCAGGTTAAATGTCCACCATCTTTTTCTTCTCCTCTTAGACTTGCTGCCAGCCAAAAATGGAGAGGAGCCTACCATACAGTTTTTGTTGGAGTTGGTGGACATCCTCACCAACTACGTCAAGAAGACATTCGACCGCTCCACCAAGGTACTGGACTTCCACCACCCTCACCAGCTCCTGGAGGGCATGGAGGGCTTCAACCTGGAGCTGTCCGACCAGCCTGAATCCCTGGAGCAGATCCTGGTGGACTGCAGGGACACGCTCAAATATGGCGTCCGGACAGGTAGGTCAGCTGGGACCTCTTCAAGGTTGAGCTATGCTGTAGAGCTGTATCTGAAGAAAAAAAGAGGGATTTGAATAATTCATATGGTGGCGTATGTTATTTTAAATAGCAAATGGACACTGAATTTGTGAAGGCAAAAACAATTATTAACCTTTTCCTCTGTTAGTTCAAAAATAGTATTTTAATCTGCAGACCAAGATGTAATCGTATACGCCATTTAAAAAAACAACCATAATATTAGAATACATTCAATTTATGATCTCTTACAATGTATCTCTAAAAATATTCCTATAATCTGACGACATATTCGGGGGAAAAAAACATGTGTCCGTTTTATTACTTTCATGTAAATTGGTGAATTCAACACAAGCTGTTTGGCAGATAGTATACAGCCCATTACAGTGACTGCCTTATTTATTGTCCCCTTGGTCATTCAGTTGACATCCTCCTTTTCTTTCCTCTTGACTTATTAAAGCAAGTGTCGCCTGAGGGGACCCTAACACGGTGCTGTTTCAAGCTGTTAAAAACGACAACACTCAAACTGTCCCTTGGGTTTTATATATCACACACACTGTGTCCACAGCTCAACGGCACTTTTCATTCGGAGACATAGTGTGTGTTTTCTTTGGTGCTGAATTTTGTGAAGTACGGCTGGAGGAGCTGTCCGTGGTGTTGAAATATAAAGCAGCCCTTTTTTCCCCTCTCGCTATTAAGCAGGACAGATTTTTCATATTTTATGTTTTTAATCAGCGTATGTGACACATATTTATTATGTGAGCCATACAGCACCATCCCCACAAGGTGCTTATATCCATGACTGCATTTAGGCTCCAGGCCTATTGACGGTGACTGTGTGTGCGAGCACGTTAGAGTCTAAATGGCTGTCATACAGCCTTGTTACCAATGCAATTATATACACTGAACAGTGCTATGTCGGATCCCTTAGGTTTCATAGCTGAAAAACTGTGAACATTCAAATGAAGAACTGCTTCTTTATGTTTCCTATATTTGTATTTGATGTATTTTCACAATCAGATTTAGCCTGCAGCGCATTTCAGTCATTGTACATCTTCATGAAGCTAATGTACTCAGGACAAAGCAGACATATCATTGGCTGTATTTGTTTTTGCTTTCTCTTTATATAAAGCGTGATTCCCTCATAGAGGCAGTGAAGCCCTGTTAATAGGAAAACCATTAATATAGTCTTATGTTTTTAATGTTCAGGTCACCCACGATTCTTCAACCAGCTGTCTTGTGGTCTGGATATCATCGGTCTGGCCGGAGAGTGGCTCACCTCCACTGCTAACACCAACATGTAAGACATGCAGTACGCTGCTCTCTTTGCTTGCATGCTTGTGCACGACACAGTTATTATCTGTACAGGGAAACATCTCTAAATGCCACGACAGAACAATTGAGAATTCCAGTTTGTAGTCCACTGGAAATGGCCCCCAGTCCTTATCATATAAAGTCATGGTGCGATCCTTTTTTGTTCCCCTCAACTCACACCACAACATCCTCTGAGGGCAGTTATATAAAGTGTTTGGTTTGTCCTGTTGAGACTGTGTATTGACAGACGGTGGGCTGCCACTGTGCTGTACTGTATATCGGAGGCAGCTCAGCCCCAGGGGTGGTTAGATTGCATATTGATCTCAGGTCACAGTTACATGGTGGCCCGCTCTGATAGAGGGCAGGAACCACATCAACATCACACAATTAACACACACACACACACACACACACACACACACACACACACACACACACACACACACACACATGCTGTAAATGAGCTATAATTCAGTGTTATGATCACTGGAATAGAATGAGGAACATCACACTGTACAATTTCAGGATATAGAATACAAACACTTGCACACACAGAGTTACACAAAGACAGGCATATACTTGCAGAGCCTGATATTTACAGATCTGACAAATCATTCTCAGTGGAGAGATAAATAACTCATTTTTAGTTGATTTCCTCATTGGTGTGGACATGAATTATTAAAAAATAAGAAAACATTGGAAATCTCAGCCATTTTCACAGTATTAAGACTGATTATAAGGGCTAACCAGAGAAGAAAATGTACTGCACTCTTATATAGGGCTGCAACTAACGAATATCTTCTTTATTGTTTAACCTGCTGATGATTGGTCAATCATTCAGTTTATACATTTATTTTTAATTGTAAAAGAAACTGCCCATCACACTTTCCCAAAAGCCTGAGATGACATCATGAAATGTCTTGCTTTGTCTGACTAACAGTTTAAATCCTAAAATACAATTTACCTTCACGTAAGACAAAAGAAAACAAAAGAAAACAAAAACGTAGAAGCTGAAACTAGGAAATGTAAAAAAAAAAAGAACAATTAATCTTTCCATCACTAATTGTTTCATGTCATGAATCAGGGTATGACAACAGAAACAACAGCAAACATGACAATTATTGAGCTACAGACAGAAAGCAAGAAAATGGACACAATTCAAACTGACAATACCGCTGCAAAGACACCTTTGCTAAAGCACACAGGATAAGTAGTGGGTGGATGACAATATTCGTACATGCACTCATATACATAAAATGAGCGTTCAGTATCCTCTCACTATTGTGGCCTCTATCTTTCCTCCTAGGCTGGATGCTGCAGAAAAGATCGATGTAAGGATAATAAACGAAACACTAAAGGAAAATTGAGACACTTAATTTATCCCATTTCTCAAAACATTAGCTTAGGAAATCACCCCTCTTAGGAAAAAAACTTTCCCATCTCATTTCCTATTTGGAAGAATGCCCCAAGAGACAGGGCCATTGAATTCACACACTGGCGCACACTTTCATAATGACACACGCACACGCACACACACACACACACACACACACAACACACACACCAGCTCTGTCTGTCCCAGATACAGCAGCTAGGGTTTCCAGTCCATTGACTTCGGGCTCATTGAGAGCTGGTCTTAGCAGATAGGCCAGCTGGGCCCCACACTGACACACAATGTCCTCCGGCTGCACAGAAAACACTGTCACACTGTGGAAACTGGCTGCTGCCGCTCCCTGCGGTGTGCTCATTCCGACTCTATTGTCCCTGTGGATACAGACTGACTCAGTGCTCCTTTGAGGGGCTGAGAGGAAAGTGTGGTAGGAGGTCAGGGGGTTAGTCACATAAAGACACACACACACACACATATACACACACACACACACACACACCCACACACACCCACACACACACACACACACACACACACACACACACACACACACACACACACACACACACACACACACACACACACATACATTCAAACACAGACTCATACACATTGAGTGCCCTTCATGATGATAATAAGGGCATTTAGGGGCTTTCCCTGGAGACAGGCAGGTGACTGAGGGATAATTTTCACCCTGAAAAGACCAATGATTGGCTCTGATTGTGATAATGATCACCATTATTGTCATTACAGCGTGAAATGACTTACAGAGAGAAAGAGAATTTTAAAAAGGTGCACCGGTTTTGTCCCTTTTCTGCTATGGATACATTAAAAAAGAAATGAAAGTGATACATCCAGGATATCTTTGTTCCTTATATGCGCCATCATTTCAATATATCAAAGAACACTACATTTCTGAAATTAGGCCAGTGAGAGGCTGCAAAATGAGACATTTTGTCCTTGTGGTTTTATCCTTCGTTGTCGCTGTTCATCGTCGAAGCCCTGCAGTCACAATCTGATCTGGTGTATTGACCAGAAGCTAATGTTCCAATCAACTCCATCCCGTGGGTGAGCTCTCACCGGGAATAATTACACAAGAAAAATGTCCTTTTCTATTTCTTCCTTCTGTTTCAAATTTGCTTTACATCAATCCTCAACCCCTTTCTTTTCTATCCTATTCTCTGCCACTTCTCTTTTCCTTGCTGTCTTTTTCCTGTACGCTTTCCTTGCTCTGCTCCCATATTATCCCCTCCTCTTCCTTTGTTGTCCTCTGTCACAGTTTCCTTCAGTGCATTGTTTCCCTACAGCTCCCGCTCCTCGCAGCCTTTATCCCTCCTCCCTAACCAAGCTACGAAATAGCTACAGTCCTCGTTTAGATAACTACATGTGAAGAAAACAAAGAGGAGTCGAGGAAGAGAGGACATATCGTTGTTTTAGATGGTAATGGTGGTGGTGGCTGAGGAGTGTTGTATAACTGGTCTCATTAAAAGCAGGGTAAATAGGGATCAGTCGTAAGGGTGTGTGTGTGGGAGGTGTTGAGATGGCCTGTCAGTTAGCAAAGAGAGCAGGCCTCACTGTAAGAGTTGGCTTTCTGTGACACATTTAAGCTGCTTTAGGTTCTCCGGTGTTTTTTTAATCTTTTGTTAGCTGACAGAGATCAGAAACACATCAAACACTGTCTCTCACCTCTCTAACAATTTTTCATGTGTTGTGATTATTATTTTTGGTCTCTTTCCTTTAATGAAATAATGAAATTGAATATTATGGTGTCTTCCTCAATTTTCTGAATTTTGGGGGTCAACAGAGGCTGTTATCTCTTTAAAACACTCTCCCTGCCGGGCTTTCTCTCTCTCTCACACACACACACACACACACACACACACACACACACACACACACACACACACACACACACACACACACACACACACACACACACACATTCACATCCTCTCTGCCATCAAATCAGTCCCATTCAGAGTCTCAGCTGAGATTGGCAGGATTGACAGATAGCTATCAGAGCTTTGTGGGCTTTAATTAAACTACTGAGTGATTTTTAGAAAGCCTTTGAATATGAATGTTTGCTGCCCGACTCCTATCAGACACTTTTTAATTAGCCCAGTCAGCACGAGCTGCAGTTTGTGCTCTGTGGATGGAATTATAGTAAGGCTAATGAAAAACCAATGAGTGTGTGTCTGTGTGTGTGTGTGTGTGTGTTTAGGTTTATTAATCTGCAAGTGTGTGTGCATAAGAATCTTCCTTCTCTCAAAGCAGATGTTAATGCCTCGACCCTCATAGTAATGTTGAATGACGAGCTTTATTCATGCGTTTCGTGGTATGATTGACAGGTTCACCTATGAGATCGCTCCAGTGTTTGTGTTGATGGAGCAGCTGACTCTGAAGAAAATGAGAGAGATGATTGGTTGGCCCAATGGAGAGGGAGATGGCATCTTTTCACCAGGTTGGTCTATAGACAACAAGTTGAGTTGTGTGTTACTTTATGTCGAATGAGTCTAATAAACTATTATTTAAATGTTTGTAATAATGTGACAGTTACCTGTATGCACTACAGTAGGTGTGTGAATGCTGCTGTCCAAGATTCTGATGTGTCTGTCTCTCCACAGGGGGCGCCATCTCCAACATGTACAGTGTGATGATCGCACGATACAAGTATTTCCCCGAGGTCAAGACCAAGGGCATGTCTGCTGCTCCTCGCCTTGTCCTCTTCACATCTGAACATGTACGGGACACACACACACACACATACACACACTCCATTTTAGTTATTCTAATAAAGCAGGACCATGCTTCATCGGCTGTAGATTGAGGCCATTGAAGTCCAACAATAATCAGTAAGTCTATTTGAATCAAAGCAATGGCTACTTTTATAGATTCCTTTAGTTTTTCATCACATCTACTTTTGTCTATAAATAATTGCACAGCTGACAACATGATAGAAAACAAGCCAAAGCTCACATAGCTATTTATTTATTTATTTCGGGACAGTGCACATTAATCAACCTTTCAGTTTCCACCTCAATGTAAGTGTGCCAGAGTTAGCTAATGAGCTCTTTTTAATCTGTAGTCCCTGGGCCGGTTATTACAAATAGTGGCCTTACGTTATTAATTCAATGCTTCATCAATCACTACAGTACAGCACAATCCAACACAATAAAGTACAATACAACACATTATAATACATACATACATTACAAAAGTAGCAGATATTTAAAAACAATGAGAGTATTGTGTCACGCTATCATTTCAATGACAGTTGAGTTATATCGTGTCCCTACAGAGCCACTACTCCATAAAGAAGGCCGGAGCTGCTCTTGGTTTTGGCAGCGAGAATGTGATCCTGCTGAGCACAGACGAGAGGTGGAGAATACATTTTATTTAAAGCCACATTTAATACAGCAAATGGTTCAAATACTGTATGTGAACCATGTCGCAATAAGAGGAGACTACCTCATGATTCTGTTATGACATGTTGCATGTGATGATGATATGATGCTCGACGCTCTTTCAGGGGGAGAGTCATTCCTGCAGATCTGGAGGCCAAGATCCTTGATGCTAAACAGAAGGTCGGTGTCATTGTTCCTTTTTTTTCTTTTAGTTAGTTTGTTTCTTTAACCCTTTTCCCCTCTAATGGTGATGTGTGTTGATTCTGCAGGGTTATGTGCCATTGTTTGTGAATGCCACAGCTGGTTCCACCGTGTATGGCGCATTTGACCCCATCCATGAGATCGCTGACATCTGTGAGAAGTACAACTTGTGGCTCCATGTTGATGTGAGTAGTTGACACAGGAGCCGCTGCTGTCGTATTTGATAATAGTAGTAATTCTATGTCCTTGCCTGCACACCCTTCTATAAAAGCGCTGTCTCCTCAGGGTGCGTGGGGGGGTGGACTGCTGATGTCCAGGAAGCATCGCCATAAGCTTAATGGAGTTGAGAGGTAAGTACATGGGAACAGATGGGTTGCTCTGCATTGTTATTTAAAGATTATGTTTTCAGTGAAACTACCTCAGTACATTAAGGCATATATGAAACTTTGCAGGGCTAACTCCGTCACATGGAACCCTCACAAGATGATGGGCGTGCCTCTACAGTGCTCTGCCATCCTGGTCAGAGAGAAGGTACAGTAAACACACACGCAAGAGAAACTTAATTCATATTAAAATGTCATAAATCAATCTTTCAAAAGTCTTAATAATGCTTCTATGAAGTTTATGAATAGTTTTTTGCTGGCGTATTGTAAAATCTCTAAATAATTGGTAACATCTGTTTTTTTTTATAATTCAATGCATCTCAGATCTGTGTAGAGGAAACATTGCATGTAAAATTGTTCATAAATTTAACTTGGAAAAGCTTTGAAAATCTAAGATGCCTGGTATTTGTGTACTGTGTGTTGTACCTGGATTCTTGTTATGAAGGGTCATTCTTTATAAAAATGATTACAATATATATTATACATTACATGTTCATATTAATGTGACCTTCCTCCGTCTGTAAAAGTTTTACACGGCACTAACATCCCATGGGGCATAAGAGCCGTGGAAGAAAAGGTTAACAGTGTCAGTACTTTATGTGTGTCTGCAGGGAATCCTGGCAGGCTGTAACTCCATGTGCGCTGGCTACCTGTTCCAACCAGACAAACAGTACGACGTCACCTACGACACAGGGGACAAAGCAATCCAGTGTGGCCGACACGTCGACATCTTTAAGTTCTGGCTCATGTGGAAGGCCAAGGTGAATAAAAATAGGAATCATCCTGGTGTTATCATAGCAGATGCTGCAGCTTTTCTTTTTGCTGTAATTAGTGCCTGACACACTTTCTTTTTACCTGCAGGGCACCATAGGGTTTGAGCAGCACATTGACAGGTGTTTGGACCTGTCCCAGTACCTGTACAACAAGATCAAGAACAGGGAGGGCTATCAGATGGTGTTCGATGGAGAGGTCAGCTTCTATTTTCTATTCTATTAAGGTTATTTATCACTAAGGAATATATATATATATAGTTTAATAAGCTAAACTGGCATGACAGAAACAGTTTAGGGTGTTTTACTAACTCTTCTCTGTCAGAGTATTTCTCTTGCTCTCCTTCCTTCACCTCCATCTTTATTTTTGTTTGGTCTAAATGTAAACAAGATCCTGAGGTGTGTGTGTGTGTGTGTGTGTGTGTGTGTGTGTGTATATATATATATATATATATATAAACTGAGTTTATTTCTGTCTGCAGCCCCAGCACACCAATGTTTGCTTCTGGTATATCCCACCCAGCCTGAGAGGCATGCCTGATGGTGAGGAGCGGCGAGAAAAACTCCACAGGGTAAGACAGTGGTGCTCTGCTGCGCTCATGGACTACAGATCAAAATGTTGTTATAGCTGGTGCAATAAATGTGTTGTTAAATAAAAACATATAAATAAAAAGCATCAATTTCAGACACACTTTTTATTCGTGCAACCTACGAAATCAGATTTTGACTACACGATTGTCATGACCAAAAAAATACATAATAACGATATTACCGCGATATGTATAGAAATTGTGAAAACAAAAATTAATAATGCTATCAGTTATAAATGTGTTCATTGTGCATTTTCCCTCTTTTTTGGCAAATTAATTGCACACTTTTACACATTCAACTTTTTAAATATCACGTCAATACTGGTATATCGCGACACCCCGCCATGAATATATAGCAGACTCCCATCAGGAATGCAAGGCTCTAATTTGTCTTTCTTTTACTCCACTAGGTGGCGCCAAAGATCAAGGCCATGATGATGGAGTCAGGGACCACCATGGTGGGCTACCAGCCTCAGGGCAAAAATGTCAATTTTTTCCGTATGGTCGTCTCCAACCTCGCGGCCACCCAGTCCGACATCGACTTCCTCATCGATGAGATTGAGAGGCTGGGACAGGACCTGTAGAGCTCCTGATTCCTGCAGTCTGAAGCCAATGAGGTGAAACATTCACAGTGCTGCAGACAGAATAATGATAGGACATGTTTTAGGTTCTTTCTATCCAGTCTATCTTTGTCTGAAGCATCCTGACTGTTTCTCTGAGAGAGACTTTGAGCGTCTTATTTGCTCGTCCAACATAGTTCCTCCTCTAGACAAAAATATTTAAGTTCTAAGTATCTGAAGGCTCCAGGTACAACAAACATGCTCCAACGTATGTGGGTGCTGTGGAATCTTGTAATGTGTAATCTAGTTTCTCGTCCAATGTTGTCTTTTAACGTCTGTGTGTATGTGTGTGTGCGTGAGTGTGTGCGCTAACACTGAAAGGGAGAAAAAGCACAGATGAAAATATAACAAACTATCATAAAATTATTCTGCTGTATCACACATTTGCTACGCAAAATTGAATCATTGGTGCTTTCAGCTGTATATATATTTAATCTCAGTACACCAACCTAAAGCAGCATCGCAGCCCCTGAAGCAGTGTGTGTGTGTGTGTGTGCGTGTGTGTGTGTGTGTGTGTGTGTGTGTGTGTGTGTGTGTGTGTGTGTGTGTGTGTGTGCAGGTGTGCATGTGACACAGTGTATCCTGTCATGTATTTTAAGCTAGCACTGTGTTAAAGTAAGCTTATTATGACCTAATGTGCACACCATAGGTACCAAGTGTGTTCAGCTGAGAGGTTTAAAACAAACTGATCTACAGTCTGCAATATTTCCCCTGGTAGAAGATAAAGATTTAAGAAGTCGACAGCTATCCCAAGTCTGTGACCACTTTGAACTTGTAAAAACGCTGGCTCGTTGTTTGTTTCATGCAATCATGTGATACCCATGTGTGTTTATAACATTGTTAAAATATTAATATTTGATTATATAAGAACTCATATTTATTGCATTTCCACTGTTTGCAGATTCAGGTATTTTATTGTAAATGTATCTTTATGTGTATTACATGGTAATACATTTGTAAATGTAAACACAAAGTTTATTTATAGTGATATTGTCAGCCAAAGAAAGTGAATCGGGAACAGAGCAATCCATTGTCCTTCATTATAGAACTTATTATATAGATTATAGGTGTTTGTAAAATGTTACCTATAGTATTATTAACCCCTGGACTGCGATGCAATTTCTATAGTGTGTTTCTTTCTGTGATTGTGAGTCTTTTTGACCGAATGTTTTGAGATGACTGATTGGCCTTCCGATGAGATTAAGAATGAAGTCTATATAATCCTCTGGCGGCCGTGCCAGTCTTTTATTTCAGAGAATAGCACAAGGATGTGAGAATGTACTCTCCTCTTGAGACTGGAAAGAAAGTATTGTTGTATCCGTCTGAATCCTAATGCATTTACTGTAATATAGTATATATTAATTGTAATACATATTACCTGTATTCTCAGTGTTATGGGAACTCAATGGAATATATTGTATAAAGAGTTCCTGTTTGTGTCTTTGCACAATGTTCACCTTTCTTTATTCCATTGTAAATGGATGTGTATTATGGCAGTGTTATATAAGGCTTATGTTAACAAAGTATTTACGGTATCTAGGGACCATATGTGGATGGCACAATGGCATAAATCATATTTACTGTAATCTGTGTGCTGTATGTGGCCAATGACTCCTGTATGTGACCAATCTGGTTTTTTAAATTAAGCCAGCTGTAAGGGAACGTTTCTCAGGAGGCACTTTAACAGAATCATACCATCTCAAAAAAGATCTTTAATAAAGTCTATTAAAGGAAAAAGTGAGTCTGTCTTATTGAAACATACACACACAAACAAACACACACAAACACACACACACACACACACACACACACACACACACACACACACACACACACACACACACACACACCGCCTCTATGCAGCTCCACAAACTGCGGTCTTCAGAAATTTCCACATTTACATTTTGTGTATACTAATGTATCTCAACGTCCCTCTGAACTGCCTGTATGAGTAGCCATACACACACACACACACACACACACACACACACACACACACACACACACATACACACACACACATTATTGCCTCTGCCTTATCGTTCTGGAGGAGGCTTTGTTTGGCCTCCATCCTGTAACCTTTTATCAGCTCCTTCACTCCTTTATTCTTTCCTTTCCTTTCCATCTCTTTTCTCTCGTCTCCCCTACTCATTTACTCATTTCTTTCCTCAAATTTGCTCCTCCCTTACTTTTCTTATTTTTCCCCCTGTCTCCCCTCTCTTCTTGCCTTTATTCAGCTATGAGTATCATGTGATTCAGCCTCACTAAGCCAAGATTTGAAAAAGAAACAAAGCCATTGGTTACCTTTACATGGAGGGCATAACAATATCAAAGAGAGAGAGAGGTGGTTGTGGAGTGAGGCTCAAAATGTACGGTGAGATCAACAATGAGGATGTTGTAACCTGTACAGTCTGTAAAGCACACTGAGACAAACGTATAATTTGTGATATTGGGCTATACAAATAAATTTGATTTGATTTGATTTTGATTTGTACTGCCATCGCCCTCTGATGGTGACTCTCTGTATGCACAAGCACTATTTAACTGTGCTGCATGAAGGGGTTTTCAAACCATATTAATCCTTAAATTATTATTTTTTTCTCTTTGTTCTCTTGTTTTGAAAAGTACTATATAAATAAAGTATATTATTATCATTATTATTATTAATAATAATTTATTAAATATATATATATATATATATATATACAGAAGGAAGCCCTTATGGATTTTACATGTACATATATGTCAGTGACACTGGGTAACATTTTATGAAATCAGTTTGACAGTGTAGTAGGAGATTAAGAAAACATAATTTTGGTAGAAATAGACGTATAGATGTTTTTAAAAGGTTTATCACAATTGAATGGTAGATGGAAGTGAAATGTTTATGAAAAATAACTTTGAATATGTTTATTCTGCATGAGACAAGAAGAAACGTCATCTGTGGGCAGTGAAAGGGCTTTGTGGGACATGTGGTCATCATTTTGAGTAAACCCTGTGCTAATAACTCAATGGTTTCTGTCATGATCTCACTTGTTTATTATACCAAGATATTCACAATTCCTGACAGTGTGATTGATGTCTTGAATCTGTGTGTGACTCCTAAAAACATGATTACATCAGCTAACAGTACAGAAACAAGCGATGTCAGAATGAACCCTTGTGCCTCATGAAGGACATTTTTGCTTTTTTAATGTGACATTTTTTGATCATCGTGGCTGTGTTAATTCATACGGCATACATTTTTAAAAGAGTCGAATTTTAGAAATTGAACCTCGAAGCTCCTGCAATAAGTCTATAATAAACTTTACATTAAACATTCAAACCCATTAAAACCCATTAAAAACCATTCAAACCCATTAACACCACGGCCATTACAGCATAAACTCATGCATTATACCAGATATATTATAATATATATATATATATATATATATATATATATATATATATATATATATATATATATATATATATATATATATATATATATATATAAATAATCGAGAGCCCTGGCTTCAAAATTAGGCGAATTCACGCTAGTTTCCTGGTTTCCATTAGAGTTATTGCTTCTGTATTATGATGCAATGCATCTTAATCAGTGTTGTTGCTAATCATCTTGGCCAGGACTCTCTTGAAAAAGAGATTTTTAATAAAGGTAATAAATAAATATCCCAGACTGTGAAAAACAACGTTTTTTGTCAACTCTTTGAATTACAAAGAAACATTTTGGAAAATTGAAATGCAAAAAAATGTCTTGTCTCTTTATTGAAAATTGTAAACAAACAGCAGGTCATATGTTTACACAGTTACAGTGTGTACAAATGTTAAATGTCAATCAGATGAAATATGATACAATATTTTTTTTATTTAATTAATTTTAATTTTACCATAAAAAATAAGATTAGGTTATTTCCTGCCACGTAACGGCGCATGCGCATCACCCAGCTAACCATTTGACGACGTGTACCCGGTGTGTAGAAGTGTTGAGGTATCTCATCTCTGCTGGGTAACAAGCTGCCATTAAAACCTAAAACGCCTTAAAAGAGCAGCACCATGGGAGGCGCGCAGAGTGTGGAGATACCGGGAGGAGGCTCCGAGGGCTACCACGTCCTCCGGGTGAGTTTGTAGCTTCTACACCCTGCTGTTAGCTGCTAGCTTAGCTTCGGCTCCGAGGCGGAGGATTCCCTGCGCTGTGTGTTGACCAGAGGCCGGGGATGACTGCTGGGGCCTCCGTCTGGAAAACAAACACAATGTCAGATTTTTTTTAATGCACGTTTGAGTTGTGTCAGAGTTGCAAGTCGTTTGCTGTTATGATTTCTGTTTATGCATGCCCGTTAATATAGTTAAATATACTTACCAGAAGCTAACCACTACTGTTGGAGGGTGCTAGCCAAAGCTACGTAGCCGCACTGAATGACAGCTGCCAAGCTGGTTTTGTTACTGCATCCAATATCGGACATGTCCCTGTGCATAGTGCTTCTTCTCCCTTGTTTTTGCAAATTATGACTAAGACGGCTCTAGTAGCAAGCTATCACTTTACAGCTAAGTCATCTTATTCCACGCATTCAAATTGGAATAATCAGTAACGTTAGCTAGATGCTCAACTGGAAAGCAGTACATATGCAGACCATAGGGTCCCATCTTGCACCAGCTGGGACAAAACAATCTAGTTATAACCGGTTTGCCTGCTTGTACGGTTAGGACATTTAGGCAATCATAGTTACGAATCGTAACCCAATCTATATCACAGCCTGACATGTTTGTTTCCCAAAAGTTGCTTATTTGTAATGAAGACCCAGCTCTCTTGTATGTTGTCAGCTCAGGCCCAACCTGTTTATTCTGTATGTACAGAGTATCTCGGTTACTCTTTATTAACAACACAATGCAGAAAGTGACAGTGTGTAGTGCAGCAGCAGCTCAGGTTTTCTCTTATTTTTTCTTTCATTTGTGTGCAGGTTCAGGAGAACTCGCCTGGACATCGCGCAGGACTGGAGCCTTTCTTTGACTTTATCGTCTCCATCAACGACACAAGACTGGTAAGCAAAGACGGCAAACTGTATCTAGCACGACCAAATACAAGTCGTATAATAAGGGACCGTGTGTCATGGTTGCCCCTCCTCTCTTCTTCCTTTCCTTTTCTACAGAACAAGGACAATGACACCCTAAAAGACTTGCTGAAAGCCAGTGTGGAGAAACCAGTTAAGATGCTGGTGTACTCCTCAAAGACCCTCGAGCTGCGGGAGTCTACAGTCACCCCCAGCAACCTATGGGGGGGCCAGGGCTTGCTCGGCGTCTCCATTCGTTTCTGCAGCTTTGAGGGAGCCAATGAGAATGTTTGGCATGTGCTGGTAGGTAACCTAGTCTATTGTGTATTATATTGTTTTAGGTGGTAGAATGGTTGTTTGTTTACTCATTCTCCACCTCTTTCTTTAACAGGAAGTAGAGTCTAATTCCCCAGCAGCCCTCGCCGGCTTGCGGCCGCACACTGACTACATCATTGGAGCCGACACTGTTATGAATGAGGTAGTTTATCAGCACTTTAGGTCCTTGCAACTGTCACCCCTGCACATTCTCCACCTGATAATGATAATGATAGTGATTGTGTGTCTCCTAATGTTATCCACTTTCTCCGCCTTACTGTGACTTTATCGGCAGTCAGAGGACTTGTTCTCTCTGATAGAAAGCCACGAGGGTAAAGGCCTGAAGCTCTATGTCTACAACACAGACACCGATAACTGCAGAGAAGTGATCATCACACCTAACAGTGCCTGGGGAGGAGATGGCAGGTAATACAGACTTTAACACACTTGCACATGTGTACCCTTCCATGTTAGGCCAACAATGTCTTTCATTGTTCAGTTGTCTGGCCTGCAACTTTACTGTTTTGGTTCACTCTCACTGCTCTCTTGTTGTT
This sequence comes from Cottoperca gobio, assembly GCF_900634415.1. Lineage (NCBI taxonomy): Eukaryota > Metazoa > Chordata > Actinopteri > Perciformes > Bovichtidae > Cottoperca > Cottoperca gobio. The sequence goes on from NC_041371.1 coordinate 19,211,672, forward strand.
GTCGGCAGACGCAGGCAGATGTTTTCAGTGAAAAAGCTCTAAAAGATTAGATTCGACTTTATTGTCATTACACAGAGTACATGTACTGAGACCAGGAATCCACTACACACGACCTGCTCACCATCAAACAGCAGGCAGACACAGTTGGCAACTAGCTGGGGAGCATTGTGGGGCATTTAGCAGCTAAAGAGGCGTTCGGTAGAGCAGTGCTAAAAGGAGAGTCAATGTAGACTTACAACCGACTGGTAGACACAAACATGACTCGAAATTAATTATAATTTTGCTCTACAAGTTCGCCACATCAACCTAAAGGTTCCCTGTGAAGTTTTTGACTACTAGAAGCGCTACGGTGCTGTTTTTTTATTAGTGGGCCCCCGTTTTGTTTAT